>NC_135563.1:19172150-19287150 GCF_964340395.1 Glandiceps talaboti | reverse complement strand
CAAGGATATGTTCACACCGTACAAACCAAATGACGTATGAAGCCAGCGTATTCAAGTCAAATATCGTACACGTATAATAGAATAACACCTACACGTGATTATGTAGACACAATCCGGTCCACTTCCTAATCTTAACACATGTACCTTAATCATAATATCATTTGTAGCTTATTTTAAAATTTAAATGTTGGGGTGTAGGTTTCCTAATTTTTACAGATCGCTAACATTTCTTCCGACATACAGATGCCATCATTACAGACTGTAAGGATTCTCACTAAAAATAAGCTATCCTGTAATAGTGTTTACATAGTATTAAAACACATTCTTTGTAAAGGCAATGCATACCCAACTTTCACTAGAACTAATGCGCCTTTTGAAGTCAAGGTGAATTCAGGAGAGCTGGTAGACCCACTTGCAATTGTATAAGAAAATAATTTTTATAATAATAATAATCATCATCAGCGTCATCGTCGTCGTCATCATCATCATCATCATCATCATCATCATCATCATCATCATCATCATCATCATCATCATAGGAAAACATGTTTAAATAATGTCAATGTGTTAGGTTATGCTGATAAATATGATATTTGTAACATAATGTTTGTTTCGATACTACAGAAAGCGTATATTATGTGTGTCTATCTCTCCAAATTACAGTTTCACTCAAAATGACATGAGTATTCATTTTCGAGAATGATGCGCCATCCCAACCCGCTACACTTGTTAATATTTATTTTCAACTATCTTACACCATTTATCAAAATACCTTAAATTGAAAAGCTGATATTTATGTTGCGGTTAGTTAAAGTTTGCTCGAGACCCTTGAGTGTTTCTTTCGTTATGGAGTTCATGAATTTTAAATGAGATTTTTCGCTTACAGTACTGTCTTGAGATTCTGCTCCAAGTGCGGTATAATATGTAATTTTTAGTTTTCTCTCGTGGCGATTTCTTGAAGTCAGTAATCAATCACGACTTATGGGTTTGGAACACACAGGGGAAATGTCTTGAAGGTTAACTTAAAAGTGTACGTAGTACGTTCAAAAATCTATACCTGTCAGGGTGTACATCTCAATGTTCACAACTTCATTCAATATCATTAAGGTATTACCAACATATATGACAGAGTATCAAAGCCGAATAGTGTAATACGTAGTAAAGCTCCAGAGGATCATATGCAACAAATAATTGATTATGGTCTTATAGTATAAGGAATTGCATGTCAACTAAAATCTCCTGATGGTCGTTTGCCAACATCGTCAGTTTATCAAGCAGTTTACTTATATACATTGAGATGTTTATCAAGGACATATGAAGGGGTTGATTATCTTTACAAACTTTAGTATGGCTTGCCGGATGGGCTACCTTTTTCAGTCTTCATTTCCTACTATGTGTATAAAGTCACATTTCCTTATTAGCGGCTTAGTACATTCACATCACAGTTACTTTTTCTATATAGCTTGCAACCTTAATGACACACTCACCCACACACACGTGTATGTGTATGTATGTATGTATGTATGTATGTATGTATGTATGTATGTATGTATTTATGTATGCATGCATGTGAGAATATGTGAGTGAGTGGGTGAGTGAGTGAGTGAGTATATTAAGGTAGGTCAATTACACGTGGGATTAACATTATACATGTACATGGTTAACATATTGTTAAAAACCAATGTCACTGCAAATCAAAGTTTGAATTTAAGTACACAATCCATATATTGCGTCGTCAATGGACACACATTACACTTCGAATAGATATTCGTTTTGCACATCATACCGTCGAGAGTAATACGTATGAACTATTTTTAAATATTCAACCAACCTTATTTCGCAGAATTTAAAGTTACAGGAGTCTGCTACTAGTTCTGGTACATCACAAATAACACTGCATGGATACAAGTATATAAATAATTCTCATTTCCTGCTACGTGTGTTTCAAATCACCGACAGCAAAACTCGTGATTAATTTCCTTGCACACGAATTTCTCCAAAAAAGGTCTACGTTGCATAAATGCATGTAACACACAAACAATTTCTGCTTTGTAATACTAGTAGATAAAGATGTACGAAATACAAAAGGTCTTGAAATCTAAGAACGTTCATTGCCATATTTGACGTACATGGGTGCGTTATTTGCACACAGAGAACGTGAAACTTGTACAGAATTCGTGTTAGAGGGTATTCTCTGTTTGAATAACATTGACCGAATGGATGCACGTAAACCATTAATACAATCAAATATGTGATTCAAATCACATACTTTACTGCATGTCTAAAAAAGAATGTCACAAACAGTGAATTCACCTCACAAGTTTTGGCGCCATACATAGTAGTCTAGACAACACCTTTGACCCTTCCAACAAGTAAAGATGTTGTTTTTCTGAATGTGTAGAGGAACCTTCAGTAGATAGACTATGACGTCAGAAATATGTTACTGTTCTCGTGTTGATTTTTAAAAATCTATTTTCTATAAAATTTCTTTTTTTTGTGGCATTCTATCTTTCATGTTGAGTATATTTATTGTCCGCCCATTTTGACATAAATAAGGTTGAATATAATATAATACAATTGAATTGAACTTGAAAAATTACACAGCTCGCATCAACTGTATAATGCTATTTTTTTGGCTTAAGTCAGTGTAAAAATGCATTCATAATGCACACTTATCTTATTTAGGGTAAATGCCCGGAGGAGTACGGGGGAGGGACTCCTATAGAAAAGTTTACAGGTATATGCCGCCCAAATGGGTCACTTGTTACGGAAAACAACCCTAAACGTGGGTCGACTCTTCATCTGAAAATTCCCTCATAATGAGTTGATAACATGGATATCGTCTCCATGCTTTAAAAACACCTTCACATGGACAGGATGAAATGACTTGCATTTTAATAATTGACCCTGAAGGTCACAGTCGAGGTCAAAAGTCAATATATTTCAAAAGAATGTTTATACATAACGATATAGGGATAGACACTTGAACGGAGTCTCTATGTATTAATTTTTTTGAGTTAGGCAGTAAATGTATATATATATATTTTTTTTTACAAATATGGCTGTAATTCAAAGTCACGTGCATATGTCCTATATGGCATGACACCTTTGTGCCAGGTTTGAAAGTAACTCATGTCTGGGAAATGACGTTATTACGGACGGATGGAGCCTATTGTAATAGTTCCCCCTTCGTAGACTAAAAACATCAAAATGAAACAACACTAACGACTAAGAACCGCAGTTACAGACGGTTTCAAGGAAACTTTGAACGTGGTTAAGAAAGTAGCTGAACGGTAGTTTGACACTTAACATGTTTAGATCGTCATATAAACATTATAAGTTTCACAGAGCATAATAAATCGCATTAACAGTCTAGACAAAATTATCGTTAAGAGCTAAACTGTATTAATTTTTGTGTGAAATACACACCAAAGACACATTTTCAGCTCAAATGTCCGATGCTTATTTTGCCTCACCGTTTATCACCATTTTAACGACTGAATAAATACTAAATTGGTCACGAAAGTGTCATAAAATAAGTCAGGATGTTTGAGTGTCATAAATCACAACACGTTTTTTTACCCACAAAATTGAGAAAAAAGGAGAGAAATGCCATGAGCAGTCCAGTCATGTCAAGAAAGAAAATATGTTTGACTAGAAAAGTAGCTGTCTGGTCCCACCTTGTCGGTAACCCACGGCAAAGTGATAAACAGACGTACTTGACACACATTTATATAGAATATCATTCTTTCTCATTTGAACAAAGTGTCCACGTACATGTTTTCTAAATATCAAATGACAAGGTACGCACAGTTTTATTAATATTTACACTTCAATCACTCATGTCTCATTCTCTCACTTTTTTCTAATTAACAGACCACTATTTCATCATAACCATACGGTTATATTTCTTAATATCTTCTCAATTTTCCTTCTCTATATTAGTTAATTATTTTGTAGAGATTAATGAAAAACATATGTCGTACCCTACTCTAAAATCTATCATACTTTCAAGCGCTGCTGCATTTCTCGACATAATATCCAGTATCAGTTAGCTGCATTTGTCATCGGGCTTGATTACGAAAATGAAGGTATTTGGGTGGCAAGCGAAACGACAACATCTCAAGGTACATCATTATTTTACTATTTTCTTCTGAACAGCCTAAGGGAGATTAGGTCGATGTACGACAGCGACCTGAATATCATGAAATCTATAGATTCGGGAATAAAGATCGCAGTGCATTCGCCTCGATAAGCAAAGTAACTTTAATTCTTTCGGCAATACATCTGGGAATACTTGCCCACTCGCCATGCTTTTTATTAAACACGCTGTGACGCATGTTGCATGGCTACCTGTGTGTATGTTAACAATAGCTCGTGACGTCATTATTTTTTCACAGTGAACAGTATCAAGTCTAGGGCATAACCCCCAATGTCATAATGGACCATTGACAATTCCGCACAACTTGAGGGGCTTAGAGTGGTACAGAAGATGTTCAAAACTGAATTAAAACCTTTTGAGTTATCCATTTTCAACATGAGGAGGTCAGGGATGAGTGCATAAATATCTAAGTACAACATTGCACATAGTAACAGCTGTATTCCTTATTGATATCGATATATCCTTATTTTGTCTCTTGTAATTAACTGACTTGACCGACTAAAGTAATACCAATATAAATGTTGGTGATGATTTGTTGCTTCCTCTAGTGCTGAATCTGTGAATTGTTTATTGTTATATTAAAGAAAGAAATGTATCAATTGCACTTAAGTCTTATGCATACGTGAAATAATAAGATCCGCAATCGCCTGGAATAAAGAGTGTGGATGACGGAAGGATCGTTGTCATATCTCAAAGCGGATGTCGTTACATTCTGTTCTTTCTTTTAATAGTCCTATCTTGATAAACTATTTTGGAGGAAGTCGCTATGTTAAGAACTTTAAACCCAAAGCAGGGACCCTTTCTTGCTGATTAATTCAGATATATCTGATGATGATGTTGTCAAAAAATACCCCTCGTCCAGGAAATGTTTGAAAAACTGAAGCGGTGGATATACATACAGCCAAGATAATACAACCAAACCTCGTGAAAGATGGGGGGGGGGGGGTTCTTGGTTTTCGTCTAACCATTACATACCAAGACCAACACTTGGGAGATGGACGACCCTTGTTTAGTGTGCGTGTGCGTGCATGGGGGGAGGGGGCATTTTTATCCAACACATCAGATACTAAGATCAATATATGGGAGAGTTACGAACCCTGCGTAATGGGGGTGGGGTGGTGGTGGTGGCGGTTGTGGTTTCATCTAACTGTTAAATACCTAGATCAAGATATAGGAGAGTGATAGAGCCCCTTTAACATTGAGGGGATAAGTAGTGTTCATCTAACTCATCAAATACGAACCATGTGGGAGAGTGATGAACCTTGTGTAATAGTTGTGAGAGGAGGGGGGTAGTTTTCATCTATATCATCAAATACCAATATCGATATGGTAAAGTAAAGTTAAGACTTTGATTCAAAGTTTCATACTTGAAGGGAGTGGTGACTATAGTCCTTGGTCCCGCTTATGAATGATTAATTTAGTGGTCAGTTCTTTCAGTGCGTAAATTTCAATTGTGAACATGGCAAGAAATGGAAAGGAAATTACCTGTGTTTGATTGCTTTGTGAAATATTGGCAAGAACTAAGTGACTTAAATCGACTGTGATTTGTGATTTTCATTTGGGTTACCGACATCTCTGTTTCCCTCATCTGTCAGATCGTGAAAAATGAATCTCAGGAGGCAATTCAGGCGAGACAAATATACTATTAATTATTTGGCGACATTATGAAGCGTCAACAGTGGTACACGGTTATGTGTTTGGCAAATGTCCAAACGACTTTCTGTAGTCAAGCAATACCGTCTAATTAACGCCATTTCGCTGTGTGACACCGCTATCATAATATAGAGCCAATACTTGACACGCTCGACTTGATATGATTGCGACTCAATCACATATTGAAGTATGTATAGGTGAAAACCATTCATGGATGTATAAAACCTACTTGACTGTATTCAGCGTATTATAAAGCGTCTCCCTTTTACCAGTGTGTGTTGCTTTCTCACTGTGGTCGCTCTGTCACGTGAACTTCTCATCCCAACCCATTCTCCCCTCCCTTTATCTATCTCTCTCTCCTCTGTTTCAATCACCAGTTCCCATTCTGCCTCACTGCTTGTCTGTCTCTCTGCTTGCCTGGCTGTCTACCTATTTGTCAGTCCGCCCGTCCGTCCGTCTGTTTGTTTGTTTGTTTGTTTGTTTGTTTGTTTGTTTGTTTGTTTGTTTGTTTGTTTGTTTGTTTGTTTGTTTAAGAGCTCTCTCCCCTCTCTGTCTATGTGTCTCTGTCCCTGTCTCTGTCTGTCTGTCTGTCTGTCTGTCTGTCTGCCTGTCTGTCTGTCTGTCTGTCTGTCTGTCTGTCTGTCTGTCTGTCTGTCTGTCTGTCTGTCAAAATTCAAAAACTTGTACACGAAATGAAAAAACTATAACCAGTACCAGACAGAATTCGCCACAAAACTGCGACAGCGAAAGTATAGGCAGAAATCTAACAACACATACATTAAAAAAAGGTCGTTACAGTCAAAGTTAAAAGGTATTCTAGATGTTTACGTTAGTATCATACGCTAAATTATTTCCCATTTGCTTAACCTAGGCACGCACTTTCTCTGCATGTTTTTTTGCCTATCACGATTCTTTTCAATATCTTTTCCAATCGTTTCAACCATTAGTGTTCACTTGCCCTGAGGAGCCAGTGAGCATTGAGAGAGAAGTGTTTGACATTAAAGTTTATTTTCTTTGAAGGAGGTCTGTGATTTGAGAGATCATCGCTGAAAAGTAGTAACTGGTATACATTGGAGACACTTTAAGTGATTCCCATCGCGTTAGGCCAATACATAATTATCCTCTCTTACGCCTTTACCAGCCTATTACTCTACTGTAATGATTAATGGAGACGCTGATAACACTGGGTTTTATGGTTTTATCTGTTGCCTTCGGTCATGTGAGATTGAACGTGATTTTCTTTCTGCGAACAATACAGATATTTTCCTCCTGAGAGATCAAGCGAAACTTAAATGTGTAATAATTTGTTAGCGAGTTGGCAAGTCGCTATGTATGTATGTATGTATGTATGTATGTATGTATGTATGTATGTATGTATGTATGTATGTATGTATGTATGTATGTATGTATGTATGTATGTATGTATGTATGTATGTATGTATGTATGTATGTGTGTGTGTGTGTGTGTGTGTGTGTATGTATGTATGTATGTATGTATGTATGTATGTGTGTATGTGTGTGTATGTATGTATGTATGTATTTTATACAAAGTGTGAGATAATGAAGAAAGATTAATGGTTACAACTTCAACTAACTCGATAGAAATGAAATAAAACACATTTGACACGTATGGAGTTACTCATTGAAATTGAATAATTTACAAAATATTATGATATATTTTATAGACACTTCTATTAGAATTGGACTAAATATAATACTGCTTGTTCATGATCCAATTGCATTTGGTGAGATTTGATATCAAATGTCCTTACATCATACTAGTCTAGTACATCAAAGTAACGATACTTAGGTATTGTCGCGATATAATCGAGAAGTTAGGGAGTCTAAGTCCCTCTAGGTGTTCTTCTTTGAAACCAACAAATTATAACCATTTGTGATGTGAGTAATGAGTGTCATTTTATCCCATATTGATAATAAGATAGTGTAACACCTCCTGGTAAAGCTGATATCTCATGTAAGACGAATTAAAATAAAGGCAGGTTAGGATTTTCTTGATCACGTTCAGTAAATAGCTGAACAGAGCTTACTTTGAATCCCGACGAAGGGAATTCCTTTGATGAGCTTACCGCTGGGGTGACCAGGTTTGGATTGAAGTTGTCATCTCGAGGGCATATGAAGGGGTCGTCTGTTTTATTTCAACGTTGTATGATCACAACGTGCACAAAGGAGTAAAAAGAACAGTTATATGAATAACGATCAGTTAAGAGGGTTTAGGTTGACATGTGTTTCGAATACATAATTATGACAATGAGACCATGCCAAACACTCAAATAATGTAAATTTTGTAGTCAAAGCTTTAAATATTGAAGTATTTGTAAGGCGAGTTTCGTCTAGTATCATCCATCTTGTGTCAAAGGAAATGACTTCAATGAAACCGGTATATTTTTACAGAGTAAGTTTTAAGTTTTACAAAACTAGTATTTCATGATAGCGATATGACTACCCCACATAAGGAATCGGCACGGTGTAAGTGTGATGAATGTATCTAAAGACAGTGGACTACTCTGATCTCCTATCACAGACTCCTTTGTCGACATGTTACCCTTAAAATATATTCATCAGTAGACAAATATGTTATGTTATAAGTTTTGTCAAAATTCCATTTGCTAAAAATATAAGCTTAATTGTATGCAATTTGACATTTCCCCTTCATTCTGAAACTTGTGTAAGCAACACCACGGATCGATGGCCCGACGTAAAAACCTTGTACGACAAGTTCAAAAAATCAATATGATGCTGGAGTCATGTTTGCTGTTAGTGCTTTTATTGTTATCAACCTGCTATCATTGTTGTGATCGCAGCTGAAAATAACTCAATGTCACTTACACATTGATAATCACACGAGAATAACGTATTATTGAAAAGGGAAAGCATCCTTCTTGGAATCAATGCCGAAGTTAGACTGGCACCAATTCCTTGGGAGATTTTGTAGTCTCATAATCTTCAAATGTTTTGAGTTTTTTTTCATTTCTGTTTTAAAGGGACCAGGAAATGTCCTCAATTTCTTTCAAGTCGTCTCAGTTAAAATACTCTCCAACAAAGGGCTGACGTGTTCATCCCATGTTTCGCAATCACTCACTCAGGTCATTATAATTTGCCCCTAAAAGAACACTGTCACCTGTGTTAAAATATACTATAGTCAATAAACCCCCGAAGATCTGAGCGAATCTATGCCGAAATGAACATTGGGTGAAATTTCAAAGATATCTATGAAAACCTATTTCCAATCTGTGATATCTTGGGAATGCATGGACAGTTCTCCCAATGACATGCACCTGTGTTGATTTATGCCTTCTAAGATACAAAGTGTACTTGATAATATACAACCCGTTATCTACATATAGGATTTACACTTGGAATGTGTAGTTTATCTAAGATGATGATCTATATTACAATTTATGGGTTTACCGACATATTATGCATCAAATCGTTCATTTAGTTTACTTAAATGTGATTCTACTGATGTAGTGATAAGTGATGAGTTTCAGTGACTAGAATTACATTGTATGATCTTTCAAACAAATCAAAATTAATCCTATCATATAGGCTCAAATTTACTTCAAAGCACTCTCAGAAATATGGAAGTAATCATTCTTTGCTAGTCAAACTCCGATTAAAATTATATATAAAACATACCAGGTAGACATGTACAAATAGGCTTTGGTGTGTTTTTCGCAGGGAGTCTAGGAACCATGTTACAAATACATAAATAATAAATAATACATAAAAAACAACAACAAACAAACACAAACACACACAAAGTATGCATGGGTAAATGAAAATGTCATTTTAAAGTCATGGATTACTCTCTCTCTCTCTCTCTCTCTCTCTCTCTCTCTCTCTCTCTCTCTCTCTCTCTCTCTCTCTCTCTCTCTCTCTCTCTCTCTCTCTCTCTCTCTCTCTCTCTCTCTCTCTCTCTCTCTATGTATATATGGGCCTGTACACTATGTTTCTATATTATACTCCTCCATACAAACACCACAAAGAAAATGACTGGATCGGACTGTAGGCTTATGTATCAATTTTTTCACCATAGAATAGAGGAAGACATCCATTTCCATTTATTCACTTATTTATTTATTCAGTGTTTAAATGTAAGCATAGCGACTGAATACACCAATTTGACAACTTATTCATGAAAGGTTGCGTTAACTTGACATTTTTCATCAAAAAATTGGTGTTAAAAGCGCACTTCGATTTATCACAATACGTCACCTCACACATCTAATATCATGTATACATCGGTAACTATATATACACAATGTCAAGATAACTTGAATAAAGAAACAGATGTACCGGATCACTCACTGTCAGTGACGTCATAAGGTCACGTGTACTTGACAATGTCACGATTTGCGTGCCTTGTAGTCATACTCTCACCTGGTGGTAACGTTTGAAACATGGGTTTATGAGGTTTTAATTTTGAAATGCTAATATTTGTCTCATTTCTAGTGTAATTTTGTTTTCTATTAAAATTTTGAAGAGTTTAAGGTTACTTTATGTAATGTTTTGAAGGATAGATTGATGGGTGGCTACTTAAGGTTGTGAATAATTATGTAGGTAGGTGGGTGGGTGGGTGGGTGGGTTCAGAGATTAATTTGTGGATTGGTAGTTGGATTGATGCATAGAGGGACGGGTTGAAGGTTAGATCTCTGGTTTGGTGGTCTGAGGTTGTATGAATGGGTAAATGAGTGGATTGATGATTCGTTAATGGCCGGTTGGTCGGTGGGTGGGTGAATGGGTAGGCGGATGGGTAGTTGGTTTGATTGGTAGGTAGATGGATACATTTACATGTATAAATTGGTGAATATAAACTAGATGAATGAATGGTTTTGTGGATGTGATGAATAGACAACAAAAGAACGTAAAATATATAACACGCTAGTATTGGACAATATATCATCTCAGCTTTCGATTGGATAAATGAAAAACCCATCAAAAGAGATTCCTTTAAAACATACACAATGACAAATTAAAGCCACACATTATTATGTATTCAAGCCCTAGTATCGGATGGGTATCTGCCCAATGTGAGGATGGTGGAAAGCCTCCCCACTTGTCCACATTAGGGCTACATTATATTAACTACACGCTGAGTGAACATCGGGGAATGTAATCCTTTTTTCAATTCTGATTTTCAGCCGAGAGTACGTACGTACTTCGCAATTTTAACGGGTGTTATTTTATTTCGTTATTGCCAAGGATATCTTAAGATAAAGTTCATTTGCCCCATAACTACATGTATATATTGTTATCTGAAACAATGGCAAGACAGAATTCGTATAATGAAACATGTAATTGCAAAAACACTTGTTTAGCACATTCCAATGTAAGGAGCTCTTCGTCCTCAATTCGAACTTACAGTGTAAAACAGCTGTAGTGGGCGTACAAAGGAAAATCAAATTACCTTCAGTATAAAGACTAACATGAGACTTATAATCTAATTTGTGTAATGTCTCAGCGAATGATGGAACGTGTTCACAGAAAGGTTACACGAATAACGTCAGTCTGCAATCAGTTTGTTCCTTCTGTTGACATTATGGTCAGCCAGTGATATTTAAAATGGGCGTCTATATTTCTAGAAATATATGATATCACCATTAAGCAAATCCTATGTAAAACGTGCATTCTCTATTCAGAAGACATTTACAGTCAATTTCGAGTTTGTGGAAAAAGATTCAAATTCGGAGATGTATGGCATTGAACGTATGCATATCGTCTGTACCGTTCTACTTAATGTTTTGAAAGAATTGCTAGTTAATGAAATATTACTTTAATTTCAAAATAATTTATTATCACTTTATCTCAATATTTTGAAGGGTGTGAGCAAGGTAATACTTAAGTTCGAATATTTCAAGAGTGGATTGCAAGGCACCAATAGTATGTACAGGAGTAACGTGCTTTGATATAAAAACTCCAAAAAAGCAAGATTTAAAAAAAAAATTAACATTAGCCACGTAATCAGTTAAGTTTTTTTCATGTGTTAGCAGGCTGTAAGAAGATTATTATAATTCGATGACCTAGTTCTCATTGTATAGGGTAATGCCCTGGAATCACTGCCAATACCGCCAATCAAAACATATATAGTGGACAGGTCGTATTCACTACGCCGTAATGTTGTATTCACCAGATGGTAATGTAACTGACACGCCAATAAGAAACGTTTTATGATGTAAAACGAATTTCGTTCACTTACAGACCTTAACACAATAAAAACATATTTAAAGACGAATTTCTCTCAAAATGTCTTTAAATTACATGTAGGTCGAATTTCATTCTAAATATTCAAAATGAGCTAATCTGTATGGCAAACAACGATGATAACGAGTTAATTATCTATTACACGTTAGATTTTATATAGCGTACCAGAATGACATAAACCCTACAACTAACCGATTCGTACTCCCACTTGAGTACCCAGTATTGTTAGCTCCTGTTACCACTTTTATTATTCTTCTAAAAGTCGTTGACCCTTGGCGATAAGAAGGGGGAAAAAGCTGATAACGGTTTGAAAATAGGTGGTGAATAAATGAATAATATATATAAATGCCCTAAACGTAGACGAATTCAGTTTCTAATCGTGTTCACAATCTGGAAATACAACCAACATATTTGTGGAAAGAGTGGGTGGGCAAGCAATCACGACTGGAGGTGAGTTGTACCTGAGTAACAACGGGACCCACGGGAAATTGGCAAAAGTATACTCCATAGAAATTTCTATGAAGACGCCGCGTTTTGATATCTTTTACTTCAAGTATTCCAATTCACCATACTTGACAGTTTTGGACTAGGAAATTTAATGAAAAAGGCGTTTTTTACACTTCATAAAACCAACTCTATGTTTTGTAGCAGCCGTTTCATGCACTTTTTGGACACTTTTATATTTATTTATTTGTTCTACCAAGCTTACAAAAAAAGTCATTTGGACTTTGAAGACTTCCGAAGAATCACGTCTATTTAATACGACAAAGTCCCTTATAGCACAACTTATATGTAGCTTCGTTAGATATGTATGGTACATTTGTACTTAAGTATAAAAGACAGCGACATTGCAGCATGGGTAATGTTGTGACTGACCTTTTTATGGTTCTCAAGACGCCAGCTTAAAATATGACGCCTTGATTGCAATTGGCTTCATCTCTATAAAGCAGTCTCCGATGAAAGTAATATGCCACCCGGGTGAATAACAAATGTGCCTTCCTCTTCAATTTTGAGTATACTCCTCGACTGACAATGATTATGTTTTCTGATGATAGCGTTATCAAACGGCAGAGTTGACTTGTTAACCTTTCTTCAAGTGTGTACTCGCGTTCGGAGATGACCGTCACTATATTCCCTCATTTTCTAATGTTTGCGACGAATATATTGTATTACTTTAATGGATGTTTGAAAGAATGGTTGAATTCGACAAATAAATTACAAAGTATATGAATGAATTTTACCACAAGGGGAAAAATGGCTCTGAACATTCTTACACTGTCATTTGCTAATATATGTAATTATTTGAATTACCACTGGGTGTAGACACTTTGAAAATGTGTACAAATATAAGTTTGATGTAGTAACAAAGAAATAGGGAAGCGAAATTTTACCGTAAGTGTTTTGCAACAGTTGTAAAATTGCAAGAGTCGGCGTACATTAACCACACTTTGCCCACCTGAGAGAAAATGTCGCCTGGTATATATTGTTGGAGTCTTTCCTGCCTGATCGGCACGTCTTTCCCGCCCCGTACTGAATCATCGAGTCGGAAGTAATGTATTTTTAGGAATAATCAATATTGCCAACTGTGCAGCTACACATCGCACCCTATATGAAAAAGTACATAGTGAAAACACACATTATATGTTTTTCAATTTTAGACTAGCGTAAAGAAATCAGGGCAGAAAGCGGTTCGACAAAGAGGACATTTTCACTTTACATGGCTATTTCTACTTTCGTACGTATTTTTTACAAAGCCTCAAGTAAAATCCAACTATGTCATGATCCCTACACGATGCAGCAGAGAATTAACCATGGTTCTATTTACATCAAATTATTACTCGGCGTAAGAGAAATACAAGTACAAATAAAATGGTAAACTGTTTCATGGTGAAGAATCAGTTCCAATATATTCCAGCCGATGCGTAAATTTGCTGTCTTTAATTAAATCGCAGCAGTATAAAAAAACAACATGTACGTATATTTGATCAGAGGGAAGCGTTTGATTGGGACATGACTGTACAAATGTCGGTTTCATGTTTACAATATAAATTGTCGAAGTCCTAACAATGAAATCAGACATCACGTCTGATAACTATGGGTACAGTTTTATGGCGTCAACAACGATTATAGCTATTTACGGATGGACGAGGGAGACATTTTGATATATCTAAAACATGTATTTATTTTTTGTACATTTTGTAATGACGTACTCAAAATGATCGGATTTAGTTGTAAATGTATGTTAATTCATTTTATTTTGATGACGTCATTAAATAGTATATTTTCAAAATACATTTGATTAAATACAAAACATTTGATTCTGCAAACTTCACACAATATTTATTCAATTTTAACATCTGTATCTCTATATGTAGTTGAGTAGACGGCAATGCCTACCAGTGGTTGGCGCTAGATACACAATGTACATTTTGTATGTATATTCAAATACTGAATGTTTTGCAAGAAATATTCGTTCATTAGATTAATCATAATCTTAATGCTGATTAGAAGGTGATGAAAATAATTAATGATAGAATAGAAGTGTCAGTTTGTTTTTTGTATATCTAAGACTTGTAATATACGCAAGTATGCTCCCCCCCCCCCTCCCCGAATATTATGTACACTCAGGGTCGACCCCTCCAAAGTATTACATGGAGTACCCTCACTAATGCAATATAGCTACACCTCATTTCTTACTCTGTTTAATTATTTATATGTCTCTGTGTTTGTTTGTATTGACAGATCCGTGGATATTGGGGAATGGGACAAATTCTCTGTGTAAGTTACTTGACGCTGGACGTCATGTTATGCACTGCCTCCATCCTTCACCTGTGCGCAATCGCAGTCAATCGCTACCTTGCAGTGACTTTTCCTCTTCGTTACTCACGTGACCGTGCCTCTTCACGACAACGTATCATAGCAACAATTGTTCCAGTTTGGGTAGTTTCAGCAGCCATTGCTCTTCCTTTGTTTATTACTGGATTCACCACACCAGCAAATGTGATAAGAGATAACGGGATGGCGTGTGGATTTTTCGACTACACTTTCGTTATATATTCGTCCATGGGGTCATTCTTCATTCCTTTGCTTGTGATGATTGTCGTTGATATTCGATCTGTAAATTTACTACGCGGTAGAAAGAAAGACATCAGCGCTGCAATACCTAAGTTAACTGCCGCTTTGCAAGACTCCTATCCGAGCACCCAGTCGTCAGAAAAGGGTGACAACGCCCTGGGCATACAGAATTCTTCGCCTCGGCGTTCCGTTAGGCTAAGTCTTATGTCTGGGAGACAAAGTCGTGGGAATTCGTACGGTGGTGTCAGCACTGAGCTAGTATCTATGGACTCGTATCGTTCGGCAGGATCCAAGGAAAAACGAGCGGCTAAAACTTTAGTCATAGTTTTTGTTTGCTTTGTTATTCTGTGGTTACCATTTTTCTGCATCAACATTACAATAGGATTTTGTCCACGTTGTAATATTCCCGAGTCTATCTTCTTAGTTTTCACGTGGTTAGGGTACGTGTCTTCGGGAATCAACCCCTGCATTTATACTATGTTTAACAAGGACTTCAGATACGCTTTTGTCAAGATTTTGACATGTGACAGGAAGAAGAGCGGCTTTGCAAGCGGTAAATCTACAGAGTCGTCAGGTGCCGGTTACTCTGCAATAAGACCGGGCAACTTGACACGATAAACAAAAGTCGAGACTTCTAGTAAAACCTTCCATTCGAGATGGTTTTACGGTTTTTTCCGACAAGACAGTACATACTTCTTTTGATATCTATTTGTCAACACTGTATATTATATTAATATAACATAGGTAGTCGATTAGGTTTCATTTTGAACATTTTAAAAATGTCTACCTATGCAAAGTTCTTTAAATGCAGCCTCTTACGACGTTAACGGGCTGAGGGATAATTGGCCAGATTGATTTAGTAGCAGAGATAATAGAGTTGTTCAATGTATACGGAGATCTAATCTTTTCGTACTCTCATCTGAATTTTCGAACTAATTCTGTGGTCCACATAAGTATACGTGTTGTCTTGGATAATGTAAAATAACCCCGAAAATGTCACGGGATCTCCGAAAATAACAACTCTTAGATACGAACCTAGTAAAAGTAGTAACCCTAGCGATATAATAAACTTCCCTCAGTCCGATACATTTTACTATGGCACTTAAGATGATGATCAATCAATATAGAAAGACAAACTGGTTTATAAATTGTTGGTTGGACATGTACAACCTAAATTTATATTCAATCACAACAGTGCCTAGTAGTGACATTGAGGCAAAACTTGAATTAGTGGTTTTGATATGCATGTACCTATCGACGCAACACTTGAAAGTGGAAGATATTAAAAATTGAGAATGTAAAGTGCAGGACCATATATCTAGCTGAGATGTTTAGTCAAGAGACACACTGTGCCTATAAAGATAACAACGGCTGGGTTAAGGTTTAACATATGTAAAAACAAATGCCCTACATACAGTCGCAGAATTCGGCTAAAATCTCGACCTAAGTGACGTTTACCTTGAAAAAATAGTACAACATATATTGGTTATGATCCAAATTGCTACATTATGATCGAACGAAAGTACCAAAGATATTAGACTAGAGGCTACGCGTGGCTTTGATTCTGAAGATCTCCCCCACTTCTAGGGTAATGCCACAATATATCGAAAGTCTAGTAGGCCACATACGGGTACTGAACAGCGTATGTCAGTAGTAATACTAGTACATCACACATTGACAGGCGTTTGTAATTGGATGCCTCACTCATTCTAGAAACACATGCTCTGGATATGCAAAACACGTTAACTGAAAACTCAACCTCCAGTCTGAAAGTCACGTGAGGACGTGATGACGTAATCAGCTGTTGGTAGTAAATGTACTGTGTAATTTGAATTTTGGAAGAGAATGTGGTGCTAGATTAAAGCGTTACCCTAGACGTGGAGAAGGATATTTTCAGATTCAAACCTACGGATAGCTTTCTGACTGAGACTACGAAAAACATTATTTAACACGACGAAAAGACAAAAAGAACGAGAAACCACAACAATTATACTTCAGCAACACGCATTCTACTCCTTCAGATTATACAATGGTAATACCTCCTGTACAAGGCGATGAATGCATAAACACGCACCATGGAAATTATACAATGTTTAACTGAAAGTTATAGGTGTTAATGACCGAATATAGAAAAAATATATCAATTTTGAAATTCCAAACTCCTAGAACTAGAATAAACCATGCAACACCGAGAAGATCTCTTGTAATTAGCTAATATGTATGTGTGATATTTACCTAGTAATTGTAGAGAATGTAGTTAGGTAGTTGATTTATTTGTATATAAACTATTTCATTGACAACATTTATCTGTCTGCTGGCACAAGACACTTTTATCAGTACTCATTTTGTAATTTCATGTATTTTAATTTTCAATTATTTCATGCTAATTTGTAGATATTGTTTGATATGTGATTGTTGGTATGAATTAGTTTAAGTCTTTGCTTGATTCAATCCAAGTTTGTCTTCCAAATTATGCTGCTGTAGATATTTCAACATGGTTGTTACTATTTGTTTCTTTATAGTTGAGTCGATGACATATCGTATATTGATTTGTCGTGTGTTCTTGTAGATGACACTTTCCTATTGATTAACGAAAAGTATTTGTCTTGAAAGTAAATGTTGAATAAATTGGATTTGTATTTACCTTTGATTTACAATAATTGGGTTAATATTTTCTCTTTACTGATTTACAGTATGTCATGTGTCAGTCCATGTTTGTCTCGCTCACTCACTCACTCACTCACTCACTCACTCACTCACTCACTCACCCACCCACCCACCCACCCACCCACCCACTCACTCACTCACTCACTCACTCACTCACTCACTCACTCACTCACTCACTCACTCACTCACTCACTCACTCACTAACTCACATGCACGCCCCCCCCCCGCGCACACAAACACACACACGCACGCACACGCGCACACGCACGCGCGCGCGAGCATGGACACATACACGCGCACACATACATGCACACGCACGTATCCTCTAAACTTATTAGTTAGACGGCAATGTGGGAGCGTCCACGCGACAGTGGTCACCTTTAATGATCCCAGCATGAATAGGGATATACTTTTCATATTAAAATGATGAGTTTTTCGTTTGGATGGTAAAAGATCAAATCTGGGTTCCTCCGAGATTATCAATCATTTTTACCATATTTCCTGTTCATAAGTGACATGGTTCCAAAACCATGGAACAACCGACCAACGTAACAGCAAATCCATGATTCGAAGCATGTCAGAATTAGTCCTGCTTGCATACGTGTCAGTACATAGCTAAGACCCATGGACTGTCTGCAAGCAGGACTATGTCAGAATATGCCAGACATTACAGTTACAGGCTTTGGCTTGAGTAAATGTTTTAAATAGTCAACCATATGCAACGTACAGTTGCGTGCGACGTCATTCTCATGATATGTCAACCAATCCGTCAATTACGGTCAGGGTGATATGTTGCTGAATTCAAACCTTTACAAGCTACTATGAACTCTGTCTGCTATTACTTTATTGAACTAATCGTATTCATCTCCAGTTTTCCCCCGATTTCATTGCAGTTGTCAGTTTCTGTGATAGAAAACGTCCTCAATCACTCAATGTGTACAAAAGGACCAAATAAGTACGACACAGATTTACATGCTTGGTTTTATTAAAAATTGAAGAGCTAGCGATAGTTTTACTCTCGGTTTACGGCTGCTATATATCGATCATTCCTCACTTCAGTTCTTTTCAATCTCCTGTTTTTCACCGACTTGATTGCAGTTGTCCTAATTGTTCACTCTCAATGTATACAAAAGTATAAAGTAGGTCCAATGTAAATATACGTTCCAGCCCCGTACTATCTCTTTAGGGTTGTCACAAATTGCATTATTGAAGAGCTACGGATAGTTTTACTCTCGGTTTACGACTGCTCTATATCGACCATACTGCACTCAATTTTTCAATCTCCAGTTTTTCATCGATTTGATTGGAGTTGTTAGTTTTTACTTCTGAAGTGTTTGTGATAGATAATAAAATATCCTCTTTCACTCAATGAGTACAAAAGTACAAATAACTCCAGAAAACACAGGTTCAAACCCCGTAATACAGTACATCTTGTGACAATTGTAATATTTAATCGATCATACCTATCGAAAGGCAGGTCCACGTACCGGAACAGACACAGCTGTTCCTATAACCATCTACGGATACATGGACAGTCTGAATGAATGATCATATTCTGGTTGAATGTTATACATAGTTTGTATTCAGACGCGGATTATATTTTATTGTATTCCTAAACAACCTTCTGGAATATTTATTTATTACTAATTATTTACACAATATATAACCTATAACATGCGATATAATAATCTGCATGTATGTCCACATTCTCTGTTCTAGACACACTACTCACTGTCACCGAGGATTCGAACACATAAATAATATACTATAATCCGTCGTCGTCGTCGTCGTCTTGATTTCATAGAACGTACAACGCACACCATGTTTTAATTCTATTTCATCACCAAAATTAGTGTTAAAGATAACTTACAAAAAAGTCAAGACGACAATTGACAGTCTATGTTATAGGGTGTTTGCATTAATTCAATGGCAATGACATTTGATATAATTGTCACGTGGTGAGATAGAGCAAATCAAGTATGGAAACGATGTAACATAACCACACTTTGCATGTAAACTTATCGTCACATCTAACAGATGGTGCATACAAATGAAAATGATATTGATTTGATAGTGATTGATATCGTTTGTTGAAGCTAAAAATGAAAAGAACAGAATGCTTTGATTATTATCAGTCTTTTGAGAGGCATAGGTGTGAGACGATCACTTCGTAATCAATGGAAAAAGCTAAAATGTGATATAATGTTGTGCAGCATATCTAAAATAAGATCTATCCTTTCATCAGTTACACAGCTGGAGATGACAAGGTTGCATAAATATAGCAGTTAATTTATGACACAGCCAATAACATCCCCCCTCATGTGTTCAAAACTGACTGCCGTATAACTATCGTAAATCACGACAGAGCTATACACCGATGTTCACATTTCCACGTATACTGGTATTTTTTTCTCATTGAAAAGATATGTATACCGGAATTCGTAAAGTTTACTTAAAAAAATTCATTACTAAATAGTATAGATTTTTCTAAATGTGTCAAATGATAAAAGCGAACGTGTTGCACCTTTGCCACCAGTTAGCTTTGTTGTTGTGTCTAATTTCTTCGTCGTTTTGTTCGTGAATGAAAAAAAAATCAATCATTTTGTGCGATATGTATTGAATCGTTCTATAAATAGGTATCTATAAATATATAAAGCACACTTTTACCGTTAAGTACGAACGGTGATGTAAATCTAGGGGTGCTTTAATAGATATACATGTCTGTCTGTCTGTCTGTCTGTCTGTCTGTCTGTCTGCCTGCCTGCCTGTCTGTCTGTCTGTCTGTCTGCCTGCCTGCCTGCCTGCCTGTCTGTCTGTCTGTCTGTCTGTCTGCCTGCCTGCCTGTCTGCCTGCCTGCCTGCCTGTCTGTCTGTCTGTCTGTCTGTCTGTCTGTCTGTCTGTCTGTCTGTCTGTCTGTCTGTCTGGCGCAAAATACAGAGAACTCTATATATACAAATGTACAATTACTTTGCCTATTTTATGATCTCTCTCTCTCTCTCTCTCTCTCTCGTGTATATATACAGCGGTTAGTCAAGTTTAGAAATAGAAATGTCGGTCGTCAAAGTCAAGGCCAATTTAACTTTCGACTTCAATCAAAATATAAAAGGATCCGATTCTGTTCCATATCGAATTAATTAGTGTTTCCCCATTCTCTGTTGACCAACGAGAATGGTGATTAAAGTAGAAAAGAACAAATAAAGTGAGATCTTGGGTAAATTTAATAAACTAATTGCCAGTATTGTTACAAATATAGACTAACTGAATGACGTCATCATGGCCATTGAATTACTCTATCAGCTAAGTACCAACGAGAATATCAAAAAAGTGCAACACTCTTCAGCATTAAGAAGAGAAGCTGAAACAGACTCCTTGAGTATGGCTAATAAACATGTAGGTACGTATCAGGCACGTGATCTCACGGTACATCGTACTTTTATGGTGAAAAAAAGGAGTTAATGAGCGCATCCAAAGTAAAACCTTAGTATCAGTATCCCGAATATAAGTAGGCAGAGACATAGTTTGAATTTTCATCAAATACTTCACCAAGTTGACAGAAGACTGCCGCTGCGTATCTAATAAACAATCTTGCCAAATATCAAATATGTTAATAATTACTGATTGAATGATCAAGTTCCTTTCTTTGTCTAAATACAGTACCAACTGTGATAAATGTGTAAATTTTGGCGAGGTTAACAGGATTTCAAACCACCAAAACGACAAGATCAAAATGAGGTAGAAGATGAACAATCCATGTGAATAATCTTACTTTGCATTTTGAGAGTGCGCCATCAACGTCGATCTTGAAAATGGAAACCCTTCAATATAATGTGGATTCTGTTACTCAGTCGACCGTTGGGGGGGGGGGGGGGCTTCCTTTACTAGACGCTTTTTATGTAACGGCTGACAATGAAACAAACACTGCTTTGGGGGATAAGAAGAAATGAAGCTTATTTACACTGGCTCGATAAACGTTTTAGGATCCAGTAAAGTTTTGATATGAACCTGAAGTCTAGACTCTCATACATGTCACTAGCTAGCTTAGCCATTTCACTGTCAATCTCATGGAATTGTTATGTAATCAATAACGGAGCAATAACCTTACTTTCGACCAGAAATCAACTTACACTTCTTAGTTTGTCTATTTTTGTATTCAAAGTTTTTTTACTCAGAGAAGATGCTATTATCTTTGTAATTTCTATTTTATTTGTCAGTGTTTAAAAAGTTATTTATTTTTTTTCTTTTTTGTCGAATTATGGGTGGTGGCCCTATTCTTATGAAATAAATTAAATTAAAAGATTACTTAAGCAGCTCAATGTTTTTTTACATCTCACATTTTTTGTGGTTACAAATTATACATACAGAATACAAGCACTGATAACACACACACGGCATCTTACATTTTATCTTACTATGAATACACACAGCTTTCATCCAACAGTGATGTTGATTTGTGTTCAGTGACATGCAATGTATCATTTTATGCTTGCATGCTATCAGTGTCTGAATTTTGTTTGTGTAATTTGTAACAGAAAGTGTGTGCACCATAAAAAAACCTAATGTAGCACGTAATTGAAACTTTAGAATCTCTAGTTTGGCAGTAATGGTACTTGTCAATATTTTCATCTTGCCACATCAAAATTTCCTTTTTCCAGGACTTCTCAAGAGTGGTTTCAAAATTATTTGTCAACGAAATTCCCAACCACACACGATAAAGAAGTCGAAGATGACCATGTCTTTTTCAGTTCACTTTTAATATGTTACATTTTGACTTACAATTGACACCAAATCTCTTGTACAGTGTGGTTTCTTTATACACTCTATGTACATGTACACATCTTTAAAGTATCATTGCAGGAGAGACAATGTAAATACACAACATTCAATACATTAACATCAGAATACACTTATTGTAAACGACTGGGTACTAGGTATTGTGTCATGCAGAATTCTACATTATGGAATTTACTACCTATTAGATTTTATCTTTGTTGTTATATACACACGTTTATTTTTTGTAAAATCAATGGAACCCAAAACGTATTCACTTTCAGAGCTGGTCATGTTAGTTTTGACAAACCATTAATTCATGATCACCAAAACTTGCACAGGGTTTTCACTAAAAATATGATTTTGATGTACACTATGTTTTGAAACCCACTACAAAATTTAACAATGAACAGGTTGGATGAAATGACATAAATACATGGTCACATGACTACTTTTTGTACTATTTTGATAATTTTTCTGGATAGCAAAATTGCTCCAAAGAGTGTAGTTTCAGTTCATTGATGACAATGCAGAAATTACTTGACTATATCGTAGTAGACAGCAAGCGTATACTTGGCAATGTTTCCAGATAAGGGAGTTGATTAAAATCTACCAAACTTTCCTTGTTTTTTTTTACCATGGTTCCACAAAAAACTCATGCATGGTATAAGCTATGTTAGCATGGTTCCAAAACCTTACCAAAACCGCTGGTATAGATTTATTTGCACTTTCAAAATGAGGTATTAATTTTTCATTCAAATCTTCAACGTATACGTTACCACATTTATGTCTATACTTTTTTTTGAAAGAAAACTTTCAGTTTGAAATAAACATTAGACATATAAATAACAACCTGATTTACAAGACTACCAACGAAAAGAAAAATTCCAGCACAAAAAGTAAAACCTACTCTTCACCCATAAAACCGAATTAAACACCCTCATTACTATTTTGTACCACAATACACTCCTTGAATCACCACATAACAAATTCTGTAATAACTTACAATTCCACAAAATACTCTTCGGGGGGGGGGGGGGGGGGATGCACTGATTGTAAAATCTGTATATTTGCATATACATGGGAAGAAGGGCTTTCCTAGACTTTATTTAACCATTTTATTATGGTCATGATTTCTAGTAATCGTTTCATCCTTGCTCTCTTCCTGGATAAAATCTACACTAACTCTAAATATGTTTTTAATACAATCACGTTTTCTGCAAACACCACTGATTTTTTTTCTCAGATGGATGTTCTATCTTCCAATTCTTCTAGGAAACAAAAATAAAGCAGATCTGTCTGTCCAATTAGGATGTGGAATGCCATGTATTGTCATAATTACCCTGTAAAACAAAAACAAATAAATGTTTCTGTTAATTTGTTGTACCTGAGATAAATGAAAGTTCCATTTTGATTTCAGCTTAGTTACGGATACGGTCATTTTTGTAAATTTACATCATGTACTTTGTCTACCAATGTACACTAAGTTACTGTAAGTATGTTTAACATATGCTGACAGCTGCTTCAAGGGATAGTAAGAGTCAATTTTCCAGTCCCAAGATGTTTATGTTGTTATTTTCAGACTTGTTTTGTCTTTATTACATTTGAAATATTTTCATCATGACATGAAAAGACATGACCTCTTTAATTGTGAGTGATTTTATGGAATGAAGACTAAATGCCTTCAATGGCAGAGAAGGATTTTTAATGAACCCAGGGTATGATCAGGTGACAACGATCCTCCTGTGTATGCAAAATACCGGGCACTGTATGGAGGACATGCAATGAATATATGTTGGAACTGACACCTGGTCTATACTTCAAAACATTATCTTATCCTTGAACAATCATCTTATCCTTCTACATCTTATAGTCACATATACAAACTGTACAGCTGCTCTACATATTTTTTGCAATATAGTCCTGTTAAAATTAATAATAAATTGCAAATATGACAAACAATCCAAAAACACATTTCTAGGCTACCCTGGGTCATGTGAACATCTCGATTTTAGTTGTCAAAAACACTACAAATAAGTCTGGGTGATATTTTGTTTGTTTCCCAGTATTGTGTAGCATCACCATATATATAATTTACTACCGCTACACCACCCCCTTTAGTAAATTGGATGCTGCCATTAATATGATGTCATAGCATACTGCTACCACAGAATTTCAGTTCATTTGGTTCAAAAGACTGTCAATAATGAAATACTTACCTCCCAATTCCATTGTATAGCTAGAAGAGTGGAATTTGACAGTGTTGGTCCTATCAGTGGATTGAGTTGCATTATGAATGCACAAGCCCAACTGTAATATAAAACACATTAATGCACCATTATCAGTACAGAAGAGAACTGGTGTAAACTTAGAGATCTATTTATCTGAACAATAACATAGCCAATGTACAAATTTACTCTCTAAATATCAAATAGATGATTTGTGCAAATAATTTGACTAAAAACCTAAAATCTATGAAGGATGTAGGCGCAAGATGTTGTTTGAACCAGATTTTGAGGTGAACACCACGTAGGATGATGAACAAAAGTCTGTTTACAATTAAAAGTTGAAAAGTGGGATTATGTTGATAAATAAATTCTAAATTGTTTGTTGTATGGTCTTGTCTATCATGATCATCTATCATGCACTCATTCCCTTCCTGTGTTTAAAAGACAGCCTGAAATAGTTCCTCAGTACATAATGGACACTGCAAATTGCAATATTAGTGTGATACTTACAATGAATAACAGCATATAGCAGTCAGTGTAAGCATCAGTTGAATAATTCTGTGTAAATGAAAAACAAGGAGACTATCAGAAAATGTCTACATAGTTTTTGAGTTAATTATATTCATGTAAGCTGTTCTTGTAAAATTTCCATTTTTTGGTAGTTTTGATGTGAAGTTAACTCTTCAGCCAAGATTCTAGTACATGTATATCAATCATTCCTCCACTTCATTAAATTACAATATGAACAAGTTCCCACACAGCTGTACTTCCCCTACTTTTACACTTGTGACCACATTTTTTTCCTGAGTTTTTTGCTTTTTAAAATTCATTTGAGAGAGTTTTGGATAGTCAAATTTGGTTTTTAATTATATTTGTCAATTCCACTCGTACAACGATCACAAGTCCTCTCCAACTGTAGAAAAATACAACCAAGTCATTTCGAAATCGATGCAACAATAAAAGAAATAACATGAAATGGTGTATTCTCATGGATTTTGAAATCTCAAATATCGGGCAGGTAGGTCATATACTCGTATCGTGTATCTATATTTGTGTGACTAATAGATGTATGGGTAGGTCAAAAGGCAATGGAAAAATAGCAATTTGTGAATCGATGTTCATGTCCGTTTTTGTATATTTTCTACTCACTGTAACAAATTAAAACTATATATTAATTATTATCCATATACTCACCCTTTGTTTGGTCCTTTCGGAACTAAAAAAGGTGCCACAACACCGACTAAAAGCCAAAATAAGGTAACAACTACCACGGGGATAACAGTCGCCGTCGCCATTTTTATTGCGTTCAAATCATGTGATTGATGATGTCATCAAAATTTACCCCCTAACTACGTGCAAAATGTGACGGTGTTTCCGCGGTATACTTGAAGAGCTCGATCGACGCGATTGACGCGACCCAGTTTGCCTGACCTTTCAGATAGTTCGCTGGACCGACGATTCGTTTAGAAATGATCCCAAAGCTGTGGATATTGTTGTGTAGGTAAGGTGTAAGGCAGAACACAGTCCCTCTATCACGTGTTGCGAATTGCGTAGAGTGAAGGTATGCATGAAGGTATTACTTCGGGGTCACTGGGGGTGCACATATTACATATCTCTAGAGAAGATCAGTCATGTGAAACAGGTAATCTTACGTAAAGGCAAAGCCATAAACCGAACGGTATCTCCACTGATTGGAGGGCCTGGGGATAGAGGATGGCTAAAGCAAGATACGAGCACCTGTGGTATAGGCGACAGAAATATTTATATTGGCACTGTTGTGACTCAAAGTTCACAGATCCACAGTACAGATCAGGGTAATTATTAATCAATTCGAGATGTACAGTGTAACATAAATTATCATATGTTGAAGAAGCCTTTGGTCGCAAAAACAAGGACTGTACCACATGTGTGCATAGATCAAGTCGTTCAGAAGTCACTCCACTTCTAAGTTACTGGCCGCTGCAGGTATTTTTCGTTTCAATGGCATGTTTGCATGTCAAACTTTACGGAGGGGGGTGGGGGCTCATATTGCTGTCCGGTGGTAATATTTATATTTCACTTGTGATGCGCGAGTGTGACTGACGTCATGATGTCATTTAAACCCTACAGGATTAGTGTTACTTAGATGTGATACAAACAAGTAAGAAGCTTGTCTGTGGATGTGATGCTATAGACTAGAACTGAATCACATAAATTCCAAAATAGTGATGTTAGTTGTTACTGTCATACCATGGTATGGATAGGGAGACATACATACATCCACAGTCATACACACTGAATTGTCGATAAGGATTTTGGTTTATACATGTTTCTGTAGCATATATTTTTTTAATTGATTTATTTATTAACCCTCATAACAGACAAGTCAAAAGACTCCCATCTACTTCTTGCTCAGTATCAAAAAATTTTGCTAAGTTTCAGGCTTGAGTCACCATAATATTAGTGTTATCGTTTTTTCTATATCTCTGCCAAATAACTGTTTTTCATACCTAGGTTTTAATCATAATCTGATTTTGTCCTTATCTCCATTACATTATTGTTTTCCTTTATAATAATTCAGAGTTTTGTTATTGCATGTAGTTGACCTGGGAATACTTTGATCATCATAACACCATCTAGATATACTCTACTCAAAGAGTCATGAGTTTCAAGGTGTTACTGAGGAGTCAACTTAGAGGGCGCTGTTTACAAGCTAACCTAGCCAGAAGTTTTAGTGTGTCTGCATCAGTCAGGAGTGATGCACTGAATCAAGACTATGATGCTATCATTATTGGAGCTGGTCACAATGGATTAGTCACTGTAAGTAGCACATTTAGTGTAATATTGGATTGGAAGATTTAGCGTTTAGGGAAATAATGTCTATGTCTATAATGTTGACTGTCACTCTGGTACCAGGCTAAACCACTGAAATCAATTAGTGATATCAACATGTCACATTACATGATAAAACCTATGATAGGTTTACTGAATGATAAATGAAATCAATCAGGTGATTGCACTTAGTCTTGTAATTGATAGGTCAGGGAGGACACTGACCTTGTTGACCTCGTGTGTGTGTACTTATGTGTGTGTGTGTGTGTGTGTGTGTGTGTGTGTGTGTGTCTGCCTGTCTATGTATGTGTGTGTTATGTATGTATGTATGTATGTATGTATGTATGTATGTATGTATGTATGTATGTATGTATGTATGTATGTATGTATGTATATACATGTACATATGTGCATGTATACACCTTGCAAATTCATGTGACTGCAAATTTATGTAAATTTCAATCAACAGGCAGCTTACTTACAGAAGAATGGATTGAAAACCCTGGTTCTAGAAAGAAGACATCTGATTGGTGGAGCTGCAGTCACTGAAGAAATTATACCAGGTGTGCCATTGTAATGTAATAAACAAATGTTACATTTATATAGCAGTAAAGTGATGGTGGTGGTAGTGGTGGTGGTGGTGGTGGTGGTGGTGGTGGTGGTGGTAGGAGTAGAAACAGATTACTGTACTTGAATGACATTAGGAATAAAGACCTTCTAGCTTGATGATATTTATTTTCCTTGGCATCTATGCTATGCAGTGTCTTTCTTAAAGGGCTCAGTGATCACTGGCACTGATCAGTGATATCTTCAGTATACTTTAAGTTAGAGACCAAGAACAGAGAATCTTGGTTCATTATGCTGACACGGTATCAATTTTGTCCACTAAATTGGCTGGAATGTGAATAAATCTTACAAAATTAGCTACCCTCTTCCTAAAGAGTCACATAACCCAAATGTTGGCATTAGTTTTAAATTCTTTACTTTTAAGTTTGGAAGACATTGATGGTTATCTTGACAATTTCTGCCGACCTTTTCCTTCATGGATACAATTTTCATACTTTCTGTTTTTACCAGGTTTCAAGTTTTCAAGGTGTTCCTATCTTCTGAGTTTGCTGAGACCACAAATTTACAAGGATTTGGAACTAAAGGTATTGAGTGTAAAATTTCAGTAGTTAACGTATGCAGTGTTTTTGCTAAGGGTGGTATTAATGTAGGTAAAATCTATTTAGATTCCCATGTCATTTTACCTGGGTTCCCAAACAAAATTACCATAGACTGTATGGAGAAACACTGTCATTTTTGCCACTTTCTCCCTTTCTGTTACTAGGGTTCTCCAACCTTAGCAAAACACTGACATGCATGGTAGGATGAATATCTTTTGGTTTGTTGACAAACTTTATGTCATGTCTGTCATAGCCTTGTAACTTGTCTTTTTTTGACAGAAACATGGTCTCAAAGTGCACTTACGAGATAGCTTTTCCTTCACCCCTATTTTGGATGGTAAAAATAGTTACCTTCTGCTGGGACAAAACAAGGAAGAAACCAGAAAAGAAATTGCAAAATTCTCTGCTAAAGATGCTGAGGTAATGTATAACCAATATTATATCACAAGCCTAGACATTGTCTTTGAACCAAATTTTTCATGACTTATGGTTGAAGATGTCTAATTATTGTATTGCCCAATATTTTTTTCATTCAACCAGGAAATCGTGTGCATGTGTTTTAAGAGACCTCCTGGAGATATGCTAAGTCAGGATGGTTCTAGGAGACCTCAGTAGGTGTCATAAGAGTTTAGAAGGATTTCAGTATGTTTTCATGTTTCCAAACCGTCCTGATATCTACTTTATATGTTATGTGCCTGTGTACGTAACAGAGTTAGTGTGTATATATATGATGTCTTTTATTCAATTCTTCCAGGCATTTTTTGAGTATGAGGAAGTCATCAGTCATTTAGCCGATGCTATAGAGCCATTATTAGATGCTGCACCTGTTGATATAGATAAGCTAATGAAAGGATCATTGATAGATCGGTTCAAGGCTTTGCAACCTGTCAAGGCAGCTGTAGCCACTGGTATGTGCAAATATTGCATCCTGTATGACACACAGACATGTACAGGTTCACTTTTCAAAGAGACTTAAGGAAAAAGTTTATATGTCATATGAGAACTAACAGGCTCATTTACAAATAGTTTAATTACTATAATTTGATTCTGAATGCAGATAATCATAAAATGTCAATTTACTGTTTCTGATATTTTTAACCAAATTTTATACTGTAATAATTGACATCAAATCCAGTTTGATTTTGTGCGTAGTTGTTTCATGATGAACATAAATGAATTTAAAGGGCTATGTTTCAATCCCAAGTCATCACATTAGTGTTATCTTAATAAGGATTACATGGAATCATTTTTTTTTGTTCTGGGTGACCTTTTTCCATAACCCTGCCAAACCACTGAATTTTACATCCATGTTTTAATCCTGATCCAAAGTGAGGCTTTAAAGGGAATAAATACAATGTCTTTATATTAGTAAGAGTATCTGAATGTAAATATGTCTTTCAGTAAATTACTCTCTGGTCAAAGCTGAATTACATAACATATTACATAATACCAGCAGTGTTATAGCAATTTGCTATTCACATATACAACCATATACAACCATATATTCTCCTTGTGTTATCTTATGTTATTTGTTTATGAAGGTGTCTTATGTGAACTTAGCAAATGATACTGGTCTTAAATAAGGTTTACAAAGAACAACCACATCCAGCCCTTTGACTTATAGGACACAAATTATACAAATAAAATAAAAATGTGATATATGTTTTACTATTTTTTCCTACAATTAAAGGCCTTGTGAAAGAATATTTAGTACAATGTCTGGCATTTGATATTGAAATTGCAGATTTCTGTTATATGTATGGTTTACATACTACAGTCTTTGTATCCCAGCTTGGACCCGGCGGATCACTGTTACAGTAGTATAATGATTTATAGAATATGTTGATGTTTGTATTATCAAATCAGTCATTTCATAATTTCAGCCATTTGATTAAATGTTATTAATTATTAATTATCAAATCTTTGTAGGTAGAAAGCTTGGAAAGGACGTCCCTGCATTCTATGAATTACTTACTGCACCAACAACAAAGGTATTAGATTACTGGTTTGAGTCGGAACCTCTGAAGGCTACACTTGCAACGGATGCCGTGATTGGTGCAATGTTGAGTCCCAAAACACCAGGAAGTGGGTAAGTTACAATGAAAAATGGTTTTGTATACCCATCTCACAATCTTAGGAAGGTGAACATGGTTATACTGCAAAATTTTGTCACTCTTTTTGCAAAAAATCCATAAACATGGGTCCTTTGCACTTTCTGTCTAAACTTCCCATATGAAGTCAATAAAAACATTCATATTATGTGCTTGAGGACGTAATCTGAAATCCTTTAGTGAAAGGTAAAATTGCCTTCAAAAAAGTCATACAAATCACATCTGTCCGGTGTCTAGCACTGTTTGCTGAGCATCTTACATAGCATGTATAAAGGTAGGTGGTCTTGCTCCTGGTAACAACCTATATATTGCCTCCAACACCACATTACCTCATTTTTGTATTATGGTGATTATCATTGGTGAAAATGAATTAAGAAATTATTCATCAGTGTATTACTGTTATTATATATTACAGGTATGTGTTATTGCATCATGTGATGGGTGAAATAGATGGTATGAAAGGAGCCTGGGGGTACCCAGAGGGTGGTATGGGTGCTGTGTCAGGCAGTATTGCCAAATCTGCACAGTCTCATGGTGCTACGATACTCACAAACAAGGTAAAATCTAGGTGTAGTTTACACTGAAGGAGACATGGGTGGGGCTTTGTTCCCAGAGGGTGGTATCGGGTGCTATAACAGCAAGTATTACCAAATCTGCACAGTCTCTTCCTTGATGCAACTATATTTACATATAAGAACATGGAAATTTACATGTATACCTTTTTGTGTAACAGTCAGATGGATCAGCTTGTGGTGTTTTGTCAAATGGCACAGATATTAGATCATAACATTACAGACTGTGTCCCTTGCATTGCACCATGTAAAATGTCTTCTCCTCTCTGTGTAATCTACAGCCAGTAGAGAGAGTATTGCTGCAGTCAGATGGATCAGCTTGTGGTGTTGTTTTAACCGATGGTACAGAAGTAAGATCCAAACTAGTTCTGTCAAATGCTACACCTAAAGTCACATATTGTAACCTGGTAGAAGAAGATGCTTTGTCCAAAGATTTCTTAGATCAAATCAGGAAAATTGATTATACTTCTCCAGTTACAAAAATCAACGGTAAGTTTGCAAAATAAAGTTTCCTTTTTTCTTAATTATTGAAAACCATACTCGTAAACTAGGGTACTTTTTCCACTCCTGGAAAAAGGGAAAATGTTTTAAGGTTGTCATACCACTCAATGGTTTTACAAGAATAAAAAATATGAAAAATTAGGAATTTAAAAAAAAACCTATTGATGTTATCTCTGTTTATCAAAGTCTCAAGTTTTACAAATCATGTAAGAACTAAAGTAGCCATAATCATTAGGAATTGAACTATTTAAGCCCTTATTTACAATAATCCCTAAGCCAAGATGGCATTTAGTTTTAATTTCTGGTAAACTTTTCAACTTCAAGGAATTTCAAATACAATCTTACCCTCACTGAATATAAAGTGATACCCATGGAATTATCAAAAACAAAATTTTTATATCTGTCCTTAAGAAACAGTGGCAGCAAAATATACAGGATGTGGTTACAACATGAATTCGTGTAGTCTTCTGTAGCAGTGAAGTATTTCCATAGCCCTGTACAGTCAGTACTCTCACTGCCTACTGTGCCAAATAACATTGCATTAGAACCGAGACTTAAAATTGAAATACAATTCCATCTATGGAACTCAACCTAAAGAAAGAAAAGATGTAACCCTGTCTTTGAAATTTGGTTATTAAGTATATACACTTACATACAACAGATGTCAAATGCAACAAATGAATGAATGGACATTGAGTCATTGTAATTCCCAGTACCTGAAATAGAATTTTACCATCTATTAGACTGTAAGATACGTCGTGACGTTTCGCCCTCATCGGCCTCCTCTCACACGTGTTAGGGGTTGGCCGATGGTTGAGGGCGCCCCGTCACGGCGTACCTTACAGACTAACCATCTATGTGCACCATAAAGATAAACAATAATTTGATTTTTTGGTCAACACTGATTTCTACTCCATATTCTACATTTATAGTACTATATGTATGCATTAGAAAAAAATTGACCTTGTTATATTTTGACTCTCCAGAATGAGGTAAGATTACATGTATTATTACAGAGCGACAGTTTATGTAAATTAATATGAATTCAACATCATTATGTAGTGAAATGTTGATATTTGAAGTCCAAACTTTGTATCTTTTTGCAGTGGCAGTTGACAAATTGCCTAATTTCACAGCTATACCTAATAACCTTGATGGTTCACCTTCCCCACACCATAGCTGTACTATCCATATGAATTGTGAGTCCATGGAATATTTAGATGAAGCATACCAAGAAGCAATTCTGGGTCTTATACCTACAAGGTCAGTTTCAAAAAACATTATGTCATCAAATGTGACCTACCAGGTCAGTTTCAAAAACGTTATGTCATCAAATGTGACCTACCAAGTCAGTTTCAAAAACGTTATGTCATCAACTGTGATCCAATCAGGTCATTTTCTAAAGATATGTTATCAAGCATGACCCAATCAGGTCAGTTTCTAAAGATATACAGAAAAGAGAATAAATAGGTGAAACAAATGGTATGAAACAAAGCAGAGTATAACTTTGATAAATGGATTACTTCTGTTTTTTGTAGGCCAATGATAGAAATGGTAATACCGTCAGCCTGTGACCCTACTGTTGCACCCCCTGGCTGCCATGTGATCTCTCTCTTTACTCAATACACACCTTACACGCTGAAAGGTGGTCAGGAATGGGATGAGAATATGAAAGAAGTATATGGTGACAAAAGTGAGTATATTGTTAGAGTTTGATATAAAGTACTATGTCATTATGTAACTATCATTGTTGATAGATCAACTTTAAGTCCAACCTGGTCATAAGAAATATGGCTAGGTAACACAAAATGCTTTTCTATGTACAAAAGCTGTAGTAAAAACTATCATTACACACACGTTAAAAAGATGTTCACACTCTGAGGTGAAAAAACAAGTGTGTTATTACATCCTTTACGGATTTGGTTTCTAAAGTCCTTGCACTCACTAAAAATAATCTGTAATGTAGTCTATGAATTTCATAAAACCATGAATGTTTGATAATTAAGTTTTGACAGTTGAGATTGGTGATAAATGTAATGTATATATGTTATAAAACCATACTGCAAGTAAAATGAAATCAAAGAGAAATTCACCCCAAAGATTTTGTTCAGAAATCATAACACATGAATTTTGTTTAACAAATACTTTTCTTTCTCTCTCTCTTTGTCCAGTATTTGATGTTATTGAAAAATATGCTCCAGGTTTTAAAGCTAGTGTTGTTGGGAGAGATATTCTGACTCCACCAGACTTGGAGAGAATATTTGGCCTGACTGGAGGGGTGAGTAATTTAATGAAGGCTTTATGGAGAACTTTGGTATGACTCTGGTAATTTAGGCTTCGATTTACTAAGATAGACACAAAACTTAAACTATTGTTGTTCAGTGTGATAAATTACACAAGTGGGTGATAGTGGTTCCTCTGTATGATTCTAATCACTCTATGATCAAGATAGTGTAAACATTGGAAGTCTTAAAACAGTGCAAGTTCAGAAAGATTTATCATCTTTGGTTATCCTATTTGCTAAGCAACTAGAATCAAGTCATCATAATGAGTGATTGAAAAAAATTCGTACACAACACTGAATCTTGCAGTCTAATGATAATCCATACTGAATGCCTTGCTTGATTAATTGGATTTCAGAATATCTTCCATGGTGCTATGTCTCTAGATCAGTTGTATTTTGCAAGACCAGCTCCTTCCTATAGTAACTACAGATCTCCAATCAAGGGATTGTATCTATGTGGCAGTGGAGGACATCCAGGTATAGTCTGACTTCAATTTTGTATCAGATATCGTGTAGAGGTATAATCACTTACCCAGCAGACAAGCAGTGTTAAATCAAGTTCAAATAATTTTGTAATATTGATTCAACATTTGCTTGTTGGGCTGTTAGTTTTCGCCATTTAGCCAAACTTCTGTAATCAAAACTACTGAAATAATGGCCATCTCAGTTTAACTTATTACAATGTATGTAGCATCATCCGATAGCATACAGTTGGGTACCCAGAGACTTCAGGAAGTCTCTATGACAACATCAAACAGGCAAAGTAACAGGTCCTATATCTTGTAATTGTCAATACTCCAACCAAATACATGAAAATGTTAGTCTAGGGAGTTGGTAGATGATGTTGTTGGCAGCATACCTAGTACCATCTTCTCCATCCCCTCACAGGAATTACCACATGAGAATCACAGTGTACTTATAAATCAAATTTTTCTACTCAGAAGCTCCATGGAGATTTCTATGTTGTCAAATGATGTACACATCAGATATAAAGTGAAAGGGTGCAGGTTATGGTATAACAACTATTTTACTAGCCCTTTGTGAAAGGGTAAAAGTATCATCTTTTTCTTTTACAAGCTCTTAGTGAAAGGGTATGGGGTATGATATAATAACTATTTTGCTAACTCTAAGTTTTACAGTGAATTGTATTGCCAAACTTAATATGAGATTATTTGAAAATATTTCCCACAATGGATCTGTTGATTAAGATTCTGTGATTTTGTTTAAATTATAGGTGGAGGTGTGATGGGATCACCTGGAAAAAATGCAGCTTTGACGGCATTGGATGATTTTAAATCACTCAAATAATGATGTCTTTATACTGCTGTGATTTGACAACAGACGATTTAGGTTTTAGAACAGCTTTTAGGTGACCACATTTAGTCAAAATATTTACTACTACTGCTTAGTATTTCAATTTTTTTTTGTTTATTGGGAACTTTAGCTACTGGTTTTCAGTACACTCCTACTTCTTACATATAATTTAGGTTTTAGGTTGAATATCTGTCAAAATAGATTTTCTTTTCGAAATTTAAACTTCTGGTTAGGTTAATGTCTTTTTTGGTTAATTCTGTGAAATGTAGTCGACTGGATATATCTTTATGTAACAACAAAATATCTTCTGAATAATTTTAACAAATTCAACACCTTGGAATTGAGCAGCTTTGAAACATAAGTGAATGATGAAGTTGGGCATAGTCTAGGATAGAGACATTTTTCAACTCAAAGAGCATAGAGGAACATCAATGCAGTATTTCATATATGGAATGCACTGTAAACAGGTCTTTATATGACTGGTATCCAGTCTGGATTAGCACTTGATGGATCACTTGTATAAAGCAATTGTTATATTTGTAGACTGTTATTTCATCTGCTGTTCACAGGTGCAATTAAGTGAACATTACATTTGTAGACCAAATTTCATCAGCTGATTACAGTTGAAATGAAATGAAGTGAGTGTTACATTTGTAGACCAAAATTTTCATGCTGTTCACATGTGAAATGAAGTGAATGTTACATTTGTAGACCAAATTGTTATGCTGTCCACATATGAAATGAAGTGAATGTTACACAATGTACATTTGTAGACCAAACCTCATCTGCTGTCTTCAGGTGGGATGTTGTGTAGCATTCAAAATAGTACATGGTATGTACATTATTTCTGAATTTAGCAAGAAATGGTGATCTAAAAAATGGTGCAATCTGAAAAACATTCTATAATTAACAAAGTAAGAACTCAACGAGAGAATATCACCACCCGACAGATATATTTTGTAAATTGATGCTTGGATGATTTGTATATAATTATGCACAATAGTAAATTTACGAGTTTTACCTTCAAGCAGGTGACTTGTGTGGATTTATGTAATTATGAAAAAAAGGTGGTGATAATATGTAATATCACTGCCAGGTTCAAAACAATCATTTTATTAAACTTGTGAAATAAGTTAAGAAATGATATCACACATATCAATTTTTCAGGTAAATAGATATTAGATATATTAGTGAATATTACACATTTATAGAATAATGTATCCCTAGGAATGTTTTAAGATGGTTGTTGTTGACAATGTAGACACTTTGTATCATGTGATATTTTGTGCACACCTGAATGAAAATCATTGGGCCAAGTCTTGCTAGTGGGTCTGTGGCTTTTCATGCAATAAACAAGCCTTGCTAGTGACAATTAGCAAAGCCAGTAACAACTTAGCCTTGTTGTCACTCTAGTCTCAGTGTCACTGTCTCCTTTATGTTCTACAGTGGTGTTACTTATTAAACAACATTAATTTTATAGCAGTCCAGTTTTCTTAAAACTTACTGCCTTCCTTCCAATTACAACGTTGTAACATTCCCTGGTTAGTCCCACCACTGTTCTCAATTTGTTTATTATAACAGTAGTACTTTAACGGTATATCTGTGAAACATGCACAGTGTATAGTCTGATACATAGGAAGTCCTGTAGCTGCAGTGAAGTCACTTTGAATTTTGTTCAATACTTCCTTTTTGAATGGTTGAATAAAATCAATATTATAGTAAATATCTTTGGATTTAATTTTTGTTTAGTAGTTCCTTTTCCAAGGCTAATATACGCAAGCGGGTTGAATGACACATGACAATACACATTTTAAATGGAAGAGTCAGTTGCATAGTTTGACATTCCAAACATAAACGTATCAATTAGGGTGTGGTATAGAACACATTCAGTTTTATCTTTGCCCCGAGTCTTAGCACAGAGACTTGACTATCAGAATGATATTCCCTTACTTGGAATAATATTACATCATTTTATGAGGATTTGCATACTTTCGAATGACACGTCCTTCATATTTTTGTAATTATGATAAGATAAGATAAGATATACCTTTATTGTTCACTAAAACATGGCAATTTGCCTTTGGCACCAGGCGATAAAAACAATGAAACCACTTACAAGACAAATGAGTAAATCAAACAAACTATCTTCCACAGAAGAAGTACTTTACAAAAAAAGACACATTAAAACAACCGTTTCAGTAACTGGCTATAAATGAGTTTGACTTGGAAGAAGTGGGAGCCCTGTCCCCAGTGAGTGTTTTAGACATGCTCATGTTTAAAACGGCAAGAGCCGATGGGATAAATTATTTTTTGAAGGTATTTTTTTGAGCCCTAGGCACACACAGATGTTGACCTGAAGGCGGATATTGAAACCTATCATTTAATGGATTAGATGGATCATTTAAAATTGACAGACCTTTCCTATGGAGAGCCTGTTTGTATAATTCTCTGAGCTCAGTAAGCCTTATATCCCTACAAATCTACTACATATATTTACAATTCTCGACAGTCTTGTCTTATCTCTAACAAAAAGGTTACCAAACCGTGATACAATGTTAAAAAGTTAAGACAGTCTCGATGCAGTAACGATATACAGAGACTAGAACATGGTTGCTGACATTTAAACTATTAAGTTTCCTCAGAAGAAAGAGGCGTTGCTGGGCCTGTTTGTAGATACTGTCAATATTTTTCTTCAAGTCTTCATTTGATATTTGTAAACAAAGATATTTTAGTCAGCCAATCAATCAATCAATCAATCAATCAATCAGTCAATCAATCAGTCAGTCAGTCAGTCACTCAGTCAGTCAATCAATCAATCGATTAATCAGTCGGCCAGTCTATCAGTCAGTCGGTCAGTCAATCAGTCAGTCAGTCAGTCAGTCAGTCAGTCAGTCATTTAATCAGTCATTCAGTCAGTCAGTCAGTCAATCAATCAGTCAGTCAGTCAGTACTCAGTCAGCCAATCAATCAATCAATCAATCAATCAATCAGTCAATCAATCAATCAGTTATTTCCACGGAATATAATACAAAGTCTGAACAATTCAAGTACCACTTGGCTTATTTAGAAGCTATGATTTAAAAGAAATGTACTTGTCAAAATATCATGATAAATCACACAATGAAGAAAACTGGATAATCTATAACCTACCACCTATTACATCTACATATATATTTCATACGTACATAAAATGACAACTGACGATTGAGTCGGACTGATCTTTGAGACATTATTGGACATTTCATCTCAGTTTACAAATGTCATTAAAGATCACTGATCTAGGTACAACATTTACAATGTATTGCATTTGCAAGCTAAGACGAAATCTTCTGTAAGTTTTTGTGTGAAAAAAAGCAAGTAAAAGGAGCCTTCAGTATTAATTACAAGTGGGTGGGTTGGCATTCCACCGCTGCCACCGGTTCCAAATTTCACTGCCACATCCCACCACTGCCACCTTTTGAACATATCAGTAAAATCACTGCTGACAATCATTTTGACCTCATCAAGTCTTTGGGAGTTCTGGCCTTCAGCTCAACCAATTACTAGTAAATCCAAAGCACACAAATTCATTATGGTGGTGCGCCGGTGGTAGTAGTAGTGATAAAAAACAATGTGGTGGTGGTGGTGGTGGTGGTGGTGGTGGTGGTGATGGTGATGGTGATGGTGGCAACGGGTTTGACACCATTTAAACCATGTTTTTAAAAAAATTCATTCGACTTTCTCTCTTTGATATTCTTTTTATGCAGACGAATGCACACATAAACACAACTACAAAAATAAATTCAGGTTATGGATTACATGACAAGTCTGTGTTGCACAGGCTGACTTCCCCATCCCTCCCACCTTCTAACTCGTGTAATTACTATTGACCCCTTACTATGTGTTTCCTTTCGGAGAGAAAGCTTAAGGTATAAGACATAGTTTGTCATCGTGACGAAGTAAAGCCTTCAACATCACTTTAAAAGTAAAAATCAAACCTCAATGTTCTCTTCACTGTCTCTGGTACATTGACATAATATTGTTATCAGTACGTACAGTTCACTCTGTACAACCAAGTATATATGTGGCTCGGAATGTCCCTCCTACGTGGTAAAACCCATCGATGTTCAATAAAATTATTCATAAATGATGCATGATGTAAATCTTATACAACCAACTATCAACGTGGCTGTGTGTCTATGATGGTCACTTCATAATTATTCTACTGCCCCAGCGATATCCTCTATAATCCCCATGGTAGATTCGACATTTTCTGCCACTTCTCCCAGCTTTTCTATTGCTGTTTCGGCGTCTCCGTCTATTGCAGCGTCAACTGCTTCAACAGTGCCCTTTATTTCTCGGACTCCTGGAATCTGATCGGCTACGTCACTCACCTCGTTACTGCAGCCACAACAGTTACCCATGGTGTTCCTTCAGTAGAAAGCATATTTGAGATTTCATGTTATCTAAAGGACAAAATTGAATCATTATGTTCAAGTCGATTTGTAAGATACGAGGAAATTGTACTGGTGAGTCGGAGATATGCAACACGGTAACTTTACAAGTTATTACGGTTAAATATATATTGCGCATAGTCCTACTGTATCGTCACAGGCACGGCTGTCATAATTTGTTACCATGACGACAACTTTTAACAAATTATGTGAGGTGGACATCTATATATAGTGGCCCACAGAATACATGTGTAAATTTATTACTTGTCGGCCAATGTGATGTTTGAAACAACTCTATTTATCTACCATCGTTTTATAAAATTAATGAAATTACGATTTATGAAAATCAAATACAAAATATTGAAAAAAGTAATGCTTCCTCTAATTCATCGTTAATATTACATATGTATAACAACATTTAGGCTTACCTGGAAGTAGAGCGTTGTGAAAAGAACAATGTGAGATTCAAGATACGTTTGACTGTAGTACCTTTAGGACCAGGACTCAGTATCCACTGCGAGATAGTGATATCAAGTCAACTGACTTTCTTGCATCTAATAATAGACTGTTGTTCCTTCATTTATATTTGTCTATCTCTCTCTTTAAAATCAAACAAATCGTGTAGGTACCATGAATCTCATTACCCCGATTTTATTGTTCTTACGTATAGTGTTGTCTACAGTACAGTATATATATATATATATGCACAGGTGTTCATTGTTCTCAATTTTTTTCACGTTTGACAGACAGACAAGAGTATGATTGTAAACTATTGAAGTACATAGTTATGATTTATATATGTACACTGGAAGATAGCCAAGATGATGACAATTTCTTTCGGTTCAATTTTTGTTTATTACTTCCCTTTCCATCGTTGAAACGCAATCATTTTCAAGACTTTAGCTTAGAAGATCACAATAATGAATGCCAATTTAATGAATCTAAAGACAACAGTAATGTATCATCCATGAATTTGTTGAACAAAAGAAAGTTCGAACTAACTAACAGTGAATACATACTGATACGTATGGAAACCAGAACTTAAAGGGACACAAGCTGAGTTGGAAGGTTTGGAAGTCATTGCTTGCTCTTGGCGGTAGTCAACATGGTATTTAGGTATAATTATATAAATGATTCGTTGACGTATTTCTGGTACGCATTAAAAATCCGAGACACATAGGTACGTTTATTCAATAGCAAACAAGTTATTAATACACTGCAAACAATATACAAAATGACAACATTCATATTCCTGGAGGGATATACTTCTTACACTTAACTGTATGTTGCCACAAACAGTGAAATTTGTTTGTCATTTCAATTTTAGTTTGGAAACATATGGCACGCGTTTTTTATACAGTACCTTTTGTTTTTACATGGACGTTTTGACGTCTGCATATTCTTTTCATTGGGGACTGCCTATACTTTGTAACAATGCTAGCCACCTGTAAAGCCATCTCATTAACACAAACCCAAAGTTGATTGATGGCAGTCCACACACTTGTCTTTAGCAGTTCATAAGAGCTAACAAACACTACACGATCTATAGCATAATTGACCCTTATAATTCGGTATTGTTGTGGTTAAGGTTACATCTCTATTCTTGATTTTAACATCACACATCCCCTGCACTTTCAGAGACTAATACGGGAATGCATAGTTCTTACATAGTGTTATCTACAGTACAATACATGTTTATGTACAGGTGTTCATTGTTCTCGAATTTTTTTACACGTTTGACCACAGACAGTACTGTCTATGGTTTGACAGACAAGAGTATGATTGTAAACTACTGAAATACATCATCATGATTTATATATGTACATACACTGGAAGACTGCCAAGATGATGACGACAATTTCTTTCGATTCAATTTTTGTTCATTACTTCCCATTCCATGCATGATTGAAACGCAATCATTGTCAAGAATTTAGGTTAGAAGTTCACATAACGAAAACCAATTTAAGGTAATGAATCTAAAGACAACAATATATCATCCATGAGTTTGTTGAACAAAAGAAAGTTCGAACTAAAACTAAGAGTGAATGCACGCTGATACGTATGGAGACCAGAACTTAAAGGGACACAAGCTGAGTTGGAAGGTTTGGAAATCATTGCTTGCTCTTGGCGGAAGTCAACATAATATAAAAATGATTCGATGCCGTATTTTTGATTCGCACCAACAAATCCGAGAAACGTAGTTTGTTCAATAGCAAACAAGATATTAATGCAGTGCAAACAATATACAAAATGACAACATTCATAGTTGGAGGGATGTACTTCTTACACTAACTTTATGTTGCCATAAACTGAAATTTGTCATTTCAATTTTAGTCGGGAAACATATGGCACATTCTTTATACAGTACATTTTGTTTTCACATGGACGTTTTGACGTCTGCACATTCTTTTCACTGGGGACTGCCTACACTTTGTAAAGCCATCTCATTACTATCAAGCCCAAAGTTGACTGGTGGCAGTCCACACACTTGTCTTCAGCAGTGACTACATAGCAGTTCATAAGAGCTAACAGACACTTTAAATTACCTATAGCATACAGCTGTGGACGGTTCGACTAAATTGATTGGATAGATTTCATTCCTAAAACTTGAGTGTTTTCAAAAGAACAGGACACTACTTCCTTTTAAAAGTAGTTTCAAAGCCAAGGTGGTCCTCAGCCAGCTCTGTTACAGTGAATAATTAGTTTTACATTGATTGAAGTACATCATAAAAGTGGGATAAGGATATTAATCTTCTGGTCACAGCTATACTATGTGGTACAAGTTTCTATAAAATCGTCACTATTCCACAAGGCAAGTGTACCTGGTACTATTAAGTGACTTTGACGTTCATGGAATCAGGAATAAAGTATTCAATCATGTACATCTAATGTGAAAGTCTTCAATTGTCTAATTTTGAAAAAAAAAGCTAATTGACACAGATTTGATTAAAATGTAACCACCATGACCTGACTGAACTGAGTATGTTTATGATAAGAATTCCACTTATCATTTACAGACTAAAGGTAGACTTATGCAGTCAATTTAGTCTGATAGTTACACTAGGGGATTCACACACCTGGATGTCCACAGCTGTAGTTGACTCTAAAAATGCAGGCTACATCTCTATTCTTGATTTTAAAATCATGCCCCCTGCACTTACAGAGCCTGAAGGAACACATTTCCAGTCCACTTACTCTGTGCAAGGAACCACATCCTACACTGTCAGTTGTCTTGAAACACGATCTGTGCTTCAGAAAGTTGGTAAAACATAATGCTGAACCCTTATGTGCCATCTGCTATGTGAATTTGGTCACTTTTGAAGTGAACAATAGCCAACGGGTCTAGCAGCTAGACTACATGACTCATTGACTAGTTCCTACTCTGTGCAAGATACCATAATTCACAGCTACATGTAATTTTCATTATGCAGAATGTGAATACAGATGTGACAATTACTCAAAATCATTTGAACAAGCGCATACATTTCTCTCAGGTGTTGGTCACTGAAAAAGTGTCTTACTCCATGACAATTTTCTCACAGGTAATCAACACTCCCTCTGAGAGATGTATGACCTCTTGACCAAATGATATGTAAATTGTACTAAGGTGTAGCCAATAAAGAGACTACTATGACACATTCAACCACACTGGTAAAGAAATGACAGCAACAAATTCATATAATTGTCTCTGAACCCTTCTTTAATTATGCAAATAAATGTACAGAATAGTATGTTTAGTCAGTTGCCATGGCAACAGATTCTTCTGTGTGTTTGCCCTTGGTTTTATCTGCAGCCCTGGATTTGGCTTTCTTGTCCAGGATTTTCTTCCTGTCCTTATCCAGTTTGAGTTTGACAATGACAACCTGGTGGAATGCAAAGAAACAGTTGTATCAGTGAGGTGAGACGCAAACAAAATTCATCATTCAAAGTAATGAGATATAGCTAATAATACTACATGCCATGCCTGATATGAATTGAGTGGTTTGATGCCATACATTTGGTTCCCCCGAAATACACTCTTGTTGCATTCTTAGAGTTATCAAATTTGGTGGAAAATGGCATTTACATTTGTACCTACCATCCCACAGGACACCCAAGATACATGTATTCAGGGGCTGCATTTTGAGCAGACTCTCATACAGTTTCTATAGTTAAGGGAAGAGTTGATGGGTGAGGTTGAGCTGGGGTTTAGGACACATTCTCCTAACCCCTCCTCTCATTGGATTAACAAGATGTATACTTGGGAACAAAAATATTCTAGGACAACTTTCAAATACGTTCTGCAAGACATGCAAGACACTGGTAAAAAGACTAGTGAGTTACAGAATGTCTAAGGAGAACAGAGATTGATCTATGACCCAATATCACTCAATGGCAAACTTTACATACATACACATACTATGATAATTGTATTTATCCCCAAGTTCAGTTTCCTGGGTTGGTTTGAAAACAGAGCACAAACAGTGTGCCTTCAGGGAAAGAAAACATTTCTTGTTGTGGGTCAAAATGCTAAAAACTGGGTAAAGATCGGGGGACACCAAATGTTGGTGCATCACAAGCAATTGCTGTGTCTCAGTGGTACATCAAATTGACTTAGCAGGCTCAAGAAGGCAGAACTGTGAGACTTGGATGAATGCCTTTATTAAATTTCACCATGAATTGACGCCACATCCTAACAAGTACTGCTTGGATGTCATTACCTCCTTGTTTGTTCAAATGTCAAGTTGTTACATGTACCAGACCAGTTTTGTTCTTGTGAGAAAGCTTGAGAGTACTAGTACTAGTAGCTAAACCTACCTTGCTAGGATGAATGCCTACATGCACTGATGCACCATTGGCCTTTTCACGTTGGATTCTTTCAATGAAAATAACCATCTTTTTACGGTAAACTTGAACTACTTTGCCCACTTGCTGGCCCTTGTAATGTCCACGTGTTACCTGTTGATGAAATGTGCTCAGTTAGTAACCAAGGAGATACACAATCACAACTCTGCTTTGGTGGCTTGGTATCAATATCAAAATTGTCAAATTAGGCAATTCATCCACATTGAGTTTATCATACCATGGCATTATATTGCACATTGGATTGTTGAATATACAACTGTGCTTGACACAAACAAGCTACCGGTTGTAATTTCAGTTGTTCAGCATACTACTTACTACCTAGTATTTCATACATCACAAGAACCAGTATTTGGCACAAAAGGGAATGTCAATGTAGGGAATAAAGCCATTTTGAGATCATGATAGACTGCAAAGTGAAGTTGTGCTGATAGGTTGGGGTGGTGGGAAACCTATGGGAACACTACTTAGAACTGTATGTCAGTCTACATTTGTATCTATAGTTCACTTGAGGTTACAGATTAGGAAGAAGAGATGTTCAAACTTCCTCTGCTAAATCAACACATCTCCTTAACCAGTAACATGTGTATTGTCATTGCCTATCATGCCTTGGTATTTGGTTGCAAGCTGTTTTAATACAATCACAATCAAACCTAATGAATTTTAATCTGGTTACTGAGGAATTATATGAAGCTGAACAAATATCAAATTGTGCTAGTTTGGAAACCCCAAATCAAAACATGAATCTTATCTGACAACACACTACCTGCTCAATGTATTGCATTGGTCTTGTCCACATACATACAGACAAATATGTGTATACTGAAAGAATATTAATGCCCCCCCCCCCTCCCACCACTGTTAAACCTACATTTCAAAGCAATCATAATCTCCAATTTTCATTTCTGATGACAGCCTTTGGAAAACAATGGTTTTACTCCCCTAAACACCAACTTATCAAAGTATATTTATTCATTTATTTATTTATTTATTGCATTGATTCCTTGTGTATCTGGATCGTTAAGAGCAGCACTGGTAGTGAAATTAATCACATACATCGCTATAAAAATTGTGAAAATATGACTTAAACCAGGTAGAGAGTTTGACATTTGGGTTTGATTTCATGTACATAAGACTCGGAGACATGTGGCAGCTCTCAGTCAGATCTAGTGTCATGTGGGTGTGCACTTTCCTCACCTGGACTTCGTCATCTTTCCTAATTGGCATACTGCGAACATTGTACTTCTGTCTAAGTTCTTTGGATAATGGTGAACTCATAAGCTTCCTCCTAATGTGAGATGGAGCATTAAAATGTCGCTGGCGATTCTTCCTTCGAGAGGACGAGACGAATGGGTTCAGCTTCATCTTGACCAGCTGTAAATAAGACGTTGCAAATAAATGACAATAGTTCGTTTGGGCCATGGCAGTATATTGGGGATTTGGAAACAGAAAAGGGGAAACGGTTCAACGCAATGTGATCAACAAATACCTTCATTTACAACATTAATGCGAACTCTACACAGTGAGAAGCGGCCATTTTGAGAATTACACACGGGATAGCACAGTAATGACAGGGTATTTAATTACTATTTTATTTATTATGACCTTCACTTCTGACACAATTTTCATACATATTAAAGCTTAGTTATAACATTACCACACAGGTAAGTTTGGTTGGCAGATGATGAGAAAATACGCCCGATTTTTCTTGATTGAGATTACATGTATTCTCTATTTACCTCATACACTGAATGGCAGCCGAAAAAGAACAACATACGGGTACTCAGACAGAATCTGACCACGCAACTCGCTGTATAAAAACATTTCAAGCCACTACGACCCACCTTCTTTTTTGTTAATTCGTTTGTACTTCCACGTAGTACGCATCGAAAAGACATCAATATAGTAAAACACAATTCAAGAGAAAGGAGTGTTTTTTACAAAAAGAAGAAGCAAGCTGCCATACAATAAGTAACGAAGAGGGAGAGGTCAAAGTTCACCGTACGTAAAGCCGACAAGATCAGAGTACTTGTTGGAAGGGTCCAGGATGGCTGCGTCAATGTTATCACGACTTGGGACGAAAGGCAAAACGTTAAGGCCATTGGCAGCGAGAGTAAGTAAAGTACTATTGCTATTGAAACGAAACGTAAATCAATGAGCCAAAATTCACATTCACGGTGAACATCTCCTTTGCATCTGTATTACAAAAATATTGCGACACATGTAATGTGTGTAAATGGACATAGGATATCCCACAGGCACTCGAATCAATCTGTATGATTTTTAAAAAAAATGTATAGTGAATAATGTTCTTATTTACTATACATTTAAAAAAAAATGATTATACACATTGATTCGAGTGCCTGTGGGATAGCCTCTACTCTAGTGCAATAAATGGGATGCCAGAGGCAGAGGATGACACTGACGTCTAATTAGGTGACAGTTACATACAGTAGACATTGATGTTGATTTGTTTTGTGTGATTCAGATATGTCAGAGTGCATTCATTAGAAGACAGCACACACAGCCATCTTTCACTGAACCATTGTCTGTATTAAGTGAAGATGAACAGATGATGAGAGATCAGATGAGAAGATTTGCCACTGAACAAATTGGTCCTCTTGTCAAGCAGATGGATGAAACATCAGAAATGGACCCTAAGCTTATTCGAGCCCTCTTTGAACAAGGGGTAAATGTTGAAATATATTATATCTCAAACTGTATATATCTTTTAGCCTTTTCCTTTTGTCATGTCAACACAAAGACCTATCTGAAACATTCAGAGGCTGTGCACTTTCACAGTGTATGCATCCTATTTTTTTTAGCTTTTATTTTGTAAACACAAATATTTCTGAGAGGTTTTCAGTGGTTTGTTAACTGTATTGATCATGTCACAGTCATATTGTAATCAGGTGTCGGTTTAGTCAAGGCTTGGCACCAATTTTGTAAGGATGAGTAAAATCTACCTAAGTATTTTACCAAGGTTATCTCCACAAATATTCTGCAACAAGTTATTGAAATTTGTGTAAGTTTTGCCAATTTCCCCCCTCTGTTACCATAGGATCCCAAACTGTAGCTGCAGTACGTGTTTCTTGCTTGGAATTGGATTACCTTTACCTCCATGAACTTTGAAATGTGGGGCACATTCAGAGGCTAGAGAAAGAATTTGTTGAACTTTTCGCTCCATTTTCCTCACACTAGAACTATTTCACTTTTCCCCTTTTCTTACTTTTCAATATATTACAGTGTATGGGTGTGGAGGTTCCAGCAGAGTATGAAGGCTCAGGACTTTCATTCTTTATGGCTAACATCATCATTGAAGAGATAGCGAGAGTTGATCCTTCAGTCAGTGCCTGTGTAGATGTACACAATACAGTGGTTATAAATGCTATTAGAAATAACGGCACTGATGAACAAAAAGCAAAGTATCTGCCTAAGCTTGCAAATGAAATGGTATGTTTTGTCAGAGTAGTTTCATTTTTTATGCACTCCTTATTTTCAGACTGTTCAAAATGATTTTTTTTGGTATAGCTGGCAGTTCTCATTTGTTTAAAATAGACTTTCTGTAAAATAGTAAATGTAAAACTGTTGTAAGTATAACCGGATGCATTTATTGTGGACAGATGCCTTCAAAAATACCATCATATTTATGTCCTCAAAATTACTTACATGAAAAATATTTAGATTAATGAAAAATAATGTATAGGTTCTTGGGGCATTCTAGTCTGAAAGGTTCAGCCATTGGGTCCACTTATGTAATCATTTGCTACCCTATGTGATGAGCACATTATATAAGTGAAAGGAACACCTGGATCTTTCAGGCAAGGGGCATTCCACATAAGAATAACTGATCTATATTGGCATGGCTACATAAGCTGCAATACTTGGGGAGGGGATAACAAAACAAGACACAAAATTTATACTTTTGTATTACTTTTTGAAGCAATGGAAGACTACAGTAAAAAAAAAAGCTTTCACAAACAAGAATAGCCTCTAGTATTTAATCCTTAAAGTGTACAGTTCAATCCAAGGTTCTCAAATTAGTGTACTTTTTATCAGTGGAGCCATAAGGATTAGATTGACCAGTCTTTTGTTCAGGACCAGCTTTTCCTATAGCTGTGCAAGACATACTATTTTTCTCACCTAAACATTACTCCTGATCAAACTTGAAAATAAGATATGTTCATGAATCATACTTCTGAAATACAATTGATCATAGGATATCTTATATCTTTTTTTTTCACTAGGTTAGAATGATAACTTTCTGAAGCAGAACATAGCATTACAGTAAAACAGTATCCCCCTCAAAAGAGCATGCACTAAATAAGAAATATAATAATGAATTCCAAAGTCATTAAAGAATCAAAACATTTGACACCAAAATACAGATTTCATCGTGTCTCTTTTGCTTCTCTTTAGGTTGGTAGTTTTTGCCTGTCTGAAGCAGGATCTGGAAGTGATGCATTTGCCATGAAAATGTCAGCCAAGCCACATGGTAGTGATTATATTCTCAATGGAACAAAATTATGGATCTCTAATTCTGAACATGCAGGAGTGTTTGTTGTTTTTGCCAATGCTGATTTTTCTAAGGTGAGATACAAAAATACCTGTAATACCATGTAGAAGAATCTGCAAGTGTTAAAATGTATGTCAGTATGCAATGATTTTAGCCAAGGTGAACTTTGACCTGAAAAATCGAAAATCGAGAGCATGGTGTCCTAAATTACAACAAGTTATAAAATTACTGCTTAGGTGTAACATATCTCCATACCTAGTTTATTTCATCTTCTGATCTAAATATTAAAATGAGGTGTATAATATTTACAGATACTTGTACATATTTTAATATTATACATTCTTTTGGTTATTTTAGGGTTATCGTGGTATCACAGCATTTATTGTGGATCGTGACGCTGAAGGACTCAGTATTGGGAAACCAGAAAACAAACTTGGACTCAAAGCATCATCAACTTGCCCAGTGCACTTTGATAATGTCAGGGTTAGTATTATATATGGTTTGTCATTGTCAGTAGTTTGTCAGGGTCTGTAGCTAGTAATTTGTCAGGGTCTAGCTAGTAATTTGTAAGGATCTGTAGCTAGTAGTTTGTCAGTGTCTAGGTAGTAGTTTGTCAGGGTCTTTAGCTAGTAGTTTGCCTGTAGCTAGTAGTTTGTCAGGGTCTATAGCTAGTAGTTTGTCAGGGTTTGTAACTAGTAGTTTGACAGGGCATGTAGCTTGTGATTTGACACTCAGTTGCTAGGTAGTGTGTTAGGGTTTGTAACTAGTAGTTTGACATGGTATGTAGCTTGCAGTTTATCACACAGTCACTAGTACCTTGTCAAAGTCTGTAGCAAGTAGTTTTCCACTAGTTACAGGGTGTGTAGCCATAGTTCCTCTGTCAGTGTGTGTAGCTAACTTAGTAAGGATCTATAGCCAGCTGTTTGCCAGTAACTGTAGGTAGTAGTTAGGGTCTGTAGTTACCAACAGTTGTCACTGTCAGAAGCTACTGTATTACTTCCGTTTACAGAATAAACAGATTAGACAGTCAGTCAGTCAGTCAGTCAGTCAGTCAGTCAGTCAGTCAGTCAGTCAGTCAGTCATGCAATTTATTACTTAGGTACTAAGAATCATTATGTATCAGACATTGATTGATTTTGATTGTTTTATTCATTCACTGCTAGGTTCCAGCCTGTAATGTCCTGGGTACTGTTGGTCAGGGCTATAAATATGCTATTGAAACACTAAATGAAGGTAGAATTGGCATTGCAGCACAGGTAAGTTTGCATATTTTCTACCTGTCATAACTTTGTATAGCTTTTGTGTTCAGTGTAGAGAGGCAATATGAATGTGCTATGCTCTGGTAATCCGATTTTAAGATATTCCAGTTACCCACATTACAGATGTCTTTGTCACCTACTTTACAGCCATCTTGATGTATCACATGAGAGTGTCCTAGATTATAGCAGATTACCATTAAAATATATTCATTGTGGATTCAAAAATTGCATTGCAGATCAATAAAAGGGATGTAAAGTTAAGTTTTGAGTTCCTAAAACTTACACTATGATTAAAACTGAAAATAGCAGAACCTTTGAAATTAACAAAGAATATTATAAACATTGGTTAAAAAACAGAAGTTGCAAAGTATAATGATAAAAATATTGAACAATTAGGCTTACACTTTAGGCCAAAACATTCGATTTGAATAGCTCCCTCAGTGGCGAAACTATACAATCTTTTGTCTTACTGAACAGCTTATGATAGTATGATATTGATGCTTGTTCCACATCAGATGATTGGTATAACACAAGGTGCCTTGGATTGTGTGATCCCATACACACTGGACAGGAAGCAGTTTGGACACAGTATCTTTGATTTCCAGGTAAACATATATTGATTTTTTGTATCAATAGCAAGTCTGATAAGATAGTAAACATTGATTGATTTGAACCGTGAGAAAGATACCTTATACAAATGATGCAAAGTCAATACAGACAACTTACATGTGTGAACATACAAATGCAAAATATCACAAGTTTACTAAGGGAAAAGATACCTTGTGAATTCACATTGTTTAATAAAGCTATGATGTTAAATGAGGTAAAATGTATAACAATAAATCTTTGTTATATCTTTGTATAAATGTTTTTTCCTTCCACCATAGTCAATGAATCATCAGATATCACAGGCAGTGATTCAGTTAGAATCGGCAAGATTAATGACTTACAATGCAGCTAGATTGAAAGATGCTGGAATGGCATTCACTAAAGAAGCTGCTATGGCAAAGTATCTGGCTTCAGAGGTATGTAAAAAACTTACCACAATACTGAAGAATACTGTGTAAATATAAAAAACAAACAGATTATCACATATACAGATACATAAATACTGAAGCTGGTAGCAACTTAGTAATAATGAACATACATATTGGACCATTGACATGACATCTAGGGTTTGTAAGCACTGATTAAAAGCTGTACTGGATGATACCTCCCTAATGTTCAAGGGTAAAAAGTTCCATTCAGGGATTACTCTTGGCACAAAAGAATACCAGTATGAATTTATCATTAGAGAATGTGTTGATAACATTTGATAATTTGAACTCATAATGTTTATACAATGGACACTTTCAGACTGCATCCCGGGTAACGTCTAAGTGTATTGACTGGATGGGTGGTGTTGGCTATACCAAAGATTATCCATTGGAAAAGTTTTATAGAGATTGTAAAGTTGGTAAGTACCAGTAGAGTATTAGGTATCATTTGACTAATGTGTATGTTACTTTCATCATTATGTTACACCCCCCCCCCCACACACACAGACACACACACACACACAGACACACACACACACACATACACACACACACACTCACATACACACACACACACACACACACACACACACACACACACACACACACACTGAATAACCGCAGATAATAAAGAGAGAGTTGTTTACGGCAATCACAACATAAACTTACTAAAGTGATGTTGCTATAAGTACCATGCAATCAGAAATTGATTTTGTATAGTTAAAATAAAGTGGGACCTAGATATCAAAAACTTTCTTTCTACTAAATGTTTTGTGTGCTAAAACTTTGTTCATAGTACCCCATTTTTTGACAGAGGTCAGTTTTGACAAAGATGAAACACCGAACAGATCCAATATTCATGGAGACATTTTGTTGTCAGAGGATGATAGACATATATACATGTACATCTGTGATATAAGAATGGAATTAATCCCTGTATATTTTTATCTTTAATTTCAGGAACAATATATGAAGGAACATCAAACATCCAATTAAACACTATTGCTAAGTTTATCAAGTCAGAATATCAACAATAGGATACAAGAATCATTGTCTGTCAAGAATGGATGTCCCCAGCAGTGAACACAACATAGACTATCTAGATGAATTTTTCCACCTCCTCTTGATGTTGTGGTGTTATTTCCAATCAAGTGTTGAAAGTTTAAAAAAGAGATATATATATATATCATAATGACTAACACATAGTGAAACCAACTAAAAATGTGTTCAGTGAGTCTAGTACTAAAGTGAATTTCACAGATTATATATAACCGAGATGGCATCAGTCAGTATCTTCTTTATTTTGGTGCTGGGTATATGGGTTGTGCTTGAAAGAAGTCCATCTTTACATGAGTATGTGATTTATTAAATGTACACTGAATATTCATAACTCCTAAGTGCTTATAACCATTAGATAGATATTCATGAATATTCAGTGAACATCTAATAAATTTGTATGTCTGCTAATTCCCATGAGGCATGGCAACAGTGGACCATAAGAAATTATAAGAAAGTCCCTGCTGATGTACTTGAAGCAAAATTTTCAATTACCTTGCCTTTATTTGGAAGGGAGTATTTGGAAGGGAGTTGGGGAGTCCACTAGCATTGGTATAGTCATATGAAGTTTGCTGTAAATGTTTATCAACTATCCTTATTTCTCTGGAATACTTTCAATTAGTATGAGCCGTTTCTTCTTGAACCACAGGGACAACTACAAATGTATCATATTTTGTTTCAACAACATCAATGCAATGCATGGCAGTGACCAATTCTGTTATCATATCTATTTCATCGCTATCATGAGACGATCAGGTTGTTAAAGAAGTACAGTAAAGTATAATGATTTGACTCACAGAAAGAGACACAGTCTACTAAATCATCAAATTATTACCACATTCTTCACTGTAATCTATAGATAAGTGGTCTACCAGACAAATCAATGTACCATATATACTTTGTGATCTGTAGAGACCTGGTCTACCAGACAAATTACCATATACTTTATTGTAATCTGTAGAGACCTGATGTACCAATGTACCCAGGCTATCAAATTACTGTATATTTCATGTTAATCTGTTGCACTGCAGTGTTAAAATGCATATATCTAAGTTGCAAATTTTGTAGTATTGTATAACTTTAAAGTGTTTTCTTTGTGTATTAACATTGTCTGGTCATAATCATCATTTTACATAGATGTGACTTCATTTATTTGAGTCCATTAAAAAATTATGCATTTTGGCCTCCAAGTATTGATATATGACACCAAGTGTAATTAATCAGGAAGTCATTGCTATGACATTTTTATCAGATATTCATTATAAACTGAAAACTGAGTTGACTTTGTGTCTTTTCTTTTTTCATTTGTGTCTCAGTATTTATTATTCCAGTATGACACTGATACATTTTCCCTCTGTTTTTGTGATATTATTTTATTAGATGTGTTAGTAATAAAACAAAAAGGTTATTTCTGTAAATTGGTACAGACACTGGAGTCTCCACACCTGGTCTATCATTGATATCAAGGAGGAGGGTACAGCCCCCCACTTCAGCCAGATAGTGGTTTGGAGATCATAGTCTATTTCTTTGCATTTCTTTCATCCTCCAGATCAAAATCAGTATGTATGAATATTAAATAAGGTTCAGGTAAGAAAGAGGAAACAGTAAACTTATTTTGATATCAACTTACTTTGATATTTATTCATAGTTTAACTGGTAGAAATCTTTACAAGAGTGGGAGTAAAGTATTAAGACTGATAGAAAGAAAATTCATATGTACATAAAGAATCTACTCTGTTAGATTTCTACCTTTATATATACAGTGTGTAATAAGACTAGGTAAAGTTAACTGTACTGTTGACAGCAGCCTTTAGAACTATGATCATTATATAAACTGTGTCAGAATTTTGCATGGAAATCAAAAATAAAAACTCTGATGTGCTTATTAAGAAATTAATCAGCACTTAATAAGAAGAATGACAAAATCGGCAGTTCCTGAGCTCCTTATATGATACCTGTTATTTTCCAAATACAAATGTACATAATCAAGACCCTATCCACACAGTGTAAAGTTATTAAAGATATCTTTACTCCAAAGAATATCATTTCTTGTCTTTTTATTATTCCATTGGTAATATTAAACAGATGGTCAATATCATATTTAAATGCCTGTCACCATTATCTGTTGTAGTGCATTCATCTGTTATGATTTTACTAAATACAAATGTTGAATTCCAACAACTCTTTTTTATAAGCTAGAATCTGTTTCAAATGATGTCACCCACGTTTGAGAATATTTGATTTCAGAAATTCTATTAAATGTCTGAGACGATCTGTACAGAAAAATAATATATATTACTACCCCAATATGAGCACTTGTGTATAGAGGTCAGATGGTAATCTGTAATCAAGGGAAAGTGGATAATAAAGTGCAGATGTCCTTTTTTAGGCAGCAATACTTGTTTCCATGTTGAATGAACATTTCTATGGTAGGAAATGTATAATAATTTGTGTATGTATGTATGAATGTATGTATGTATGTATGTGTGTGTGTGTGTGTGTGTATGTATGTATGTATGTATGTATGTATGTATGTATGTATGTATGTATGTATGTATGTATGTATGTATGTTAGCTTGCCACAATTTGATGGTGTCTCATGGAAACTATAATTCAGACAAGGTTCTACTTTTTTTCTCATATACTGCCAATGGACAATCTGCCTGGCAAGTATCCTGGGTGTTCTCATCTAAAACAATTGTATGATTATATGTGCATGAACATGTAACAACATTGAAGAATGTGGACTGTGTTAAGAATCCAGTTGCTGGCTTTTTACATGTCCTGCAGCCAAAAGGTGCAAAACAAGAACCTTACATTGGCTTTACATTACTGACATTTTACAAAGGTGACAAAAATTTCAGGTACTATGGTTGTAAACACTTAAAATCAATTTGAGCCATTGTGGGGGCAAGAAATGGAACTAAACTAAATCTGCAAATAAAGTGTAAGCAAAACACTGGGATCAGATTCAATATGTACATCACAGGTAACAGTATCTGATCACCAACATCATCAAAATGGAAGGACTTGTCCATCCCAACAATAGAACTTTCCAGAGTTCTGTAAAGTCAGATTATCAATGGTCTTCATCATAGAGTCTACAGAATACTCCACAGAGAAAAGTTTACCCTTGGGAACACCTTTATGATACGGTCTAGATAGAGCTGTATCAACAGTTCCAGGATGGAAACTTATACATATCACTTTGCCTCGTCCTCTTCCCAGTTCAATACTTAGATTCTTTGTTGTCATGTTTAAGGCAGCCTTAGACAGTCTGTAACTGTACCAACCACCAAGTGCTGTGTATAGAATGAATGGAGTTAAACATGAAATGAATTAGCAAGTTTAAACGTTATATAATAGGAAGTAATGGAAATGTAGAATTGTGATAAACAATATCAATGTAGTACAATAACTGGTGTTGAACTCTTCTTTTTCATTTTAAATATGTTTCATTCACAGAAATACTAAAGCTTGTGAATTGCTTTTATCAAAAACACTATTAAAACATTTGACTGAGAAGCAGTTAGTGGTAATGCTGAAATTCAAATTTATTTATTGCTATGCTTGGAATTTTGACTCCATGTTCATGTCTTTTACCATAGGCACTTTACTTTCTTCAGTTTCATAGTTGCTTTACATGTTACTAATAAATGCAACATATAATTATATAAAACCGTAGTAAGGATCAGTAATAATTTATCTTTGAACTTTCATATGTCCTAAAACACATCCAATCAATGGGTTTTTGGATATTCATGGTACATTCAGTGTTTCCCTCTACCTACCATTCTCTGTGATAGAACCAACACGAGCTGACATATTGACCAACACACCACAATGTTGGTGTCCTTTCTCCAAACCCTGTTTACCAAATGCACCTGATCCCTTCTTCAACATATTTCCAAAATATTTTGCCATCAGTAAAGGACCAAAAGTATTAGTTGAAAATGTGCTTTCAAGTCCCTGTGAATATAAAGAAAATTGAAATGTCAAATATTACTGGTGAATATTTAAATTTGTGTTCAAGTTTCATCCACTACATGTTGTTTTTATAATCTTCTATTTGTTCATTTTCATATTACCTTGTTGCTTCTACCCCTAGAATTGATGTTGTGAATTTCATGTGTATACATAAATGGTGAGAACATGATCATCTGAATTTGATATAATCCCCCATTACAGCAGGGGTTGTAAAATTAATATGCAAGATATGCTATTGCCACTGTAAATGTAAAACATATGACTTGTAACTAATAGTATGAATAAAATATGAATGAAGTACTAGGTAGGCTTTTTTCTATTATGAATTATTAAGTTTTCAGATAGGTTAAAAACGGGGCAATTCCGACGGGACGTCAAAATTAATATCAAGGTGTTTTCTCTACATATAACTTTATATTTAACTTTTTTTCTGGTACAAGAACAGACCTGAAGAGAGACATCCCTCAAACTTGTTTCGCCTTTCCCTGATGGATGTAGCATTCCAGTACTGTTAATCAGCATGTCCAACTTCCCTCCAGTGGTCTCCTCAACAAATTTGGCAGAGTTTTGAATGTGATTTTCATTAGTTACATCTAATTGCAGTACGTGCATTTGATTGGCGTGTTCCTTCCTCAAAGCATCGAGTTCTGTCGCTTCCTGGGGTTGACGACATGTGGCAATTACGAGTGCATTTTTAGCTAGTAAATTCTTACAAAACTGCAGTCCAATACCACGACTAGCTCCCTGAACTAACACTGCTGCATTCATGTTTCATGTATTTTACTTTGTAGGGCTTCCTTCATGTACGTTGTGCAAGTTAACAAACCGGAAATGTCATCCTTATGCAACTCTGTACATTACGTAACGCAACAAGAATAAACCATTGGAGTATGTGGGTGATACTTTCTTGAACCTGGGGGATACCCTGCACCGTAAATGAGTTGAAAACAACATTCATTTTCTATTTTTATTCGCTTCAAGTTTACCAAGCATGGTACTTAATTTATTTAATTATAATTATTTTGACAGAAGACATGTATGACTAACATTTGACTAAAGTTACCCATTTTGCTCTGCATCCCTCATCTCGCCTGGAGAGTCTCCATATACATGGCTCAATCCACAGTGCAGGAACCGTTCCTACTCAATAAAGACCCATTGGTCACAATTGCACAAGTGATCTTTGTATAGATATGTTTAAACATCCAAAGTAATATAGATGCGACTTGGAAATTAGTTTATTCCACAGTCCCTCTATGTGATAGACAATGATAGAGGGACTGTACTGTGCAGCTGCATATATCTACTCAGTAGACTCAGAACAAATATACACAGGTCAGCGAGAGGTCATCATTTGGCCAATCAAAAGTATCGTTGCAACAGTACCGTTCAGGAAGCCAATCACACACGACTTGACTAGAAACGCGTCAAATTCGAACCTTAGCATCCAAAGTCAAGGTGTTGACGTTTGAACATCTCTCAGATAAATCAAGTCATCTATCAAATGTAAATTGAACAGAGTGATCATTACATTTGATAAAGCGTACGTTCATAAATTGCGGTGGTTTGAACTTTCTAAGAATCGAGATTGAAAGAGATCTTGTGCAACACGGTAGGTTTCCGGTGTTACGATGTTGTTGTTTGATCATTGATTTACACTATATAAGTACTAGTCACGACTGAGTCGTGTGGGCTAAGAAGGATGTTTTCTACAAAACAGTCGGGTCATTAGACATTTACAAATATTCACAAAGGATCAATAATGAAGTAATCGGTGACGATGCTTTGGGAATATGACGCTGATGACGGTGGTGTTTTGGAACCATCCTTCACACCTCATTTCCAAATAATCGCTATTTTAGGTAGCGATGAGTCTCTACCAGGCTATCATTAGCCTACACCACACACACGTGATTATGAGTACACTGCCCATTTCAAAAACTGCTTTCATTTCTACTATAAACATGTACATGTACATCATTCATACTAGAAATTCGAGATGCCCATTTTATCACATCTTTGTTGTTCAAATGACAATCAAATATGATATGTGTACTGTGATTTATATACTTGTAACTGCTATGTACAAATTAAATTTTATCTGTGAAAATCTTCGTTTTGTCCCTTTATAGATTTAATCTATGTAAAATAAGGACAGTCACAGCTGGTAAAACTAACTATGCCTCCCAAACCAAGGCGAGTGTGGGCATATGGTCGGTACAAAAAGAGAACAATAACAAATGATCCTGATGATTGGTTGTCTCCAGAAACTAAACCAACAAAGCCAAGTGTGTTGTTTTCATCTCCTGATTCTGAAGAAAGTGCCACTACTACTAGCACAAGTGGGGGGTAAGTACTAAGTATTAATATAAAATATTGTCGTTGTCGTCGTCGTCGTCGTCGTCGTCGTCGTCGTCGTCGTCGTCGTCATCATCATCATCATCATCATCATCATCATCATCATCATCATCATCATCATCATCATCATCATCATCACCACCACCACCACCACCACCACCACCAGCATCATCATCATCATCATCATCATCATCATCATCATCATCATCATCATCACCACCACCACCACCACCACCACCACCACCACCACCACCACCCCCAGCATCATCATCATCATCATCATCATCATCATCATCATCATCATCATCATCATCATCATCATCATCATCATCATCATTATCATCACCACCACCACCACCACCACCACCACCACCACCACCACCACCATCATCTTTATTATATATTCTTATTAAGTATCATACCAACTTGTATTCCTGGACATGGTGCCTGTACCTTCTGAGAACTCAAGATTGTGAATAAATATATTGTTACTTATAACTTCAGTGTGTATAGAAATACAAACACACTCTAATAGCAGTTTCCAAACTCACCACTATAATAATTATACAATTTTGTTTATTCATGAATCTTCATATGCTTCTTTATCTACTTTTATTCAATGTAATTTTATGTAATTTTATGCATCTTTGGAAAGTTTATTAAAATACAGTCCTTGGCAGTGGTCCTTATATACAATGTAATCTATGTACCATGTTGGTAATAGGAGCACCTCAAATACTGTATTTTATAATCATCAAATCAATTTTGATATAGAATGTTAACGTTTTAGACTTGAAGATTATTATTATTATTCATAAGTAAAGTCACTTGCACGTCATTGCATTCTGTGATAATATATACCATACACAAAAGTCTGTTCCATATCCAGTCTCATCCTCAAACAAAGACAATTTTGAAATGAGTTTTTAAGAATAATAGATTTTAATTCATTGTTCATATCCATATTAAAATCTGGACAGTTCTCATCAAAGGAAACTAAATTTTCAGTGTGTATATTGATTTATTTAAGGTAAATTCAAATACATGCATGCACTTATTGTAACTGGAAAACATTATTGTGTAGTTAGTATCAGATTATGATGTAGAGTGGACTGTGTCTTAGCAGCACATAGATTGTACCTTATCATGGGTGATAGAGCAGCACAGCATATTGTATCTTACAGGCTACTTGTTTCCTATGTTTTCTAAAGAGTTTTGATGAAAATGACCGATAATAATGTGCTTGATCATAATTTGTATGAAAATTAATCTTTAAAATATCTTACATCAGTTCCAACTTGCATAATTAATATGGATTTTAAAGACTATACATGTCGTCCAGTTATTAGTTTACTCAATATAGACTTGTTTTTCTGCCAAGCCATGTTGTAAATACAGACACTTGGCTTTGTTAGCTTTATCATACATAAACTGTCGATTACCAATATTAGGCATAGCACTGTACAGCTTCTCCCAGAAAAGAGGGTCAGTTTTCTCTAAATAAGTGTTCGTCTTCAGATACATCTTCAGATCTTTGTCTAGTCTGTTCTGAGCGATCTCCTCCATCAATATAACAATAAGTCTGCTAGACTTGTCTTTAATAACTTGGTGATGTGCTTTCTGGAATTCATATGCACACCATTCACTCTTCAGGAAATTGTCACTCAAAACTAAAATAGTTCGTTTACTCTTCTCAATTGCGTCTACAATGTTTTCTGCAATGCAAGCACCCACCAAAAAATCTCTATGATGAATGCAGACTTTGTAAGGAGGATCATGGTTCTCTAGGTTTTTTAACAGACTATTTTTGACCCAACCTAAATCATCACTGCTGAATGACAGGAAAGCATCATAAACTTTGTCTTGGTCAAAGTTTTCTTTGGCCAAAAATCTCCAACCAGTTCTGTTGTAGATTATTACTTTGAGTATTTTGTTAAATCTGTAGACAATAATGGCAATGAGTACAATGAATACAAATACCCCTAAAGTAAATGCAAGGATCCAAGTTTGATTGTTTGTAAGTAAGATGTGTTTTACGTAATCTGTGTGGTTGCCATGGCATTCCAGATCAGATTCTGTTAGTTGCATGATTGGCCATATGGTGCTTTTGTTAGTTTCATGTTGTATCTGGCAAGTTGTGTTGTACCTACTACCAGCCAGCAATGGTATGACTTTGGGTTCGAACATCCATGATTTGAAATCTACCCACCAAAGATCACAATCACAGACATACGGATTGTTGTCTAACCGTACATAACGTAAAGATTTAGTGAAGTTGAACATATCTAAATCCACATAGCTGAGGAGGTTGTTGTTTAGAGTTAGGTATACCAGGCTAGTGAGGTTGTGGAAACTGTAGACATCAATATATGAGATTTGATTAGAGTCCAGAGACAAAGCTTTCAATTCAGACATTGTACCAAATGTATGTGTTGTGATTTCTGGTATATTATTGGAGCTAAGATCCACTATTCTTATGGATGTCAAATCTTTGAAGGCATCATCAGCAATGGAAGAAATGGAATTGTTATTTAGATACAGTTCTAAGACTCTAGACAAGTTTGAAAGATGGTTTGATGATATCTGTGTGATATTGTTTCCATCAAGGTAGAGGTATGACGTTCCCCACCAAAGGTCTGTAGGAATTTCTGTCAACCCTCTGTTACTACAGTTAGCAACAAGTCTAAGTTCTATTGCAATTGCACTACATGTACAGTTCTGTGAACACAATTGTGGCATCTCACACCAAAATGAATTTTTACGTAGTCTTTTGATAGCTTTTCCTTGAACATTTGGTGGAGAGGCACATATCAGATTATCTGGATCAGGCATAAATTTCTGATTTATCAACTCTTGCCTGCCAGGCCAAACAATGTCTTCATACATAGCGTGACCTGTTTTATTGAACAAACTGGAGAACATATCACAGTCGCAAGAAAATGGGTTTTCTTCCATATAGACAGATATTGGTGAATCTACATGAAGGTAGTCTGGTGCTAATGATTGTGGTTTGAGTAATGCACCTTGACGTGCATACAGGAAGACTTGAAAATTGATCAATCGGTTGTTGTTTAAATGTAACTCTATCAAGTTAGGTAATTGAAAGAGAGCTTGTATGTGCATGAAAGTAATTGCATTGTAACTCAGATCAAGTTTCTGAAGTCCTGGGAGCTGGGAGAATGCACGTTTAGGGATATTCTGTAGTCGGTTATGACTAAGGATTAGATCTCTCAGTGAGTTGCTGTTCTGGAATGCATAGCTATATAGAACTGAAATGTCATTTCTGGCGAAGTTCAAAGTCTCCATAGAGGGCGCTCCAATTCGGTTGATGAAATCTCTGGGAATGATTTGAATGTGATTATCACTGATGTCAATTGAGGACACAGAAGGACAGCCTTCAAAAACAACATTGAATCCTGAATGTATGTTTGTACTTTGCAAATTGACGATTCTCAAAAATGGCAAATATTTAAATAAAACAATACTGCTTGAAGTGGTCCAAGTAAAATTGTTCTGGCTAAGATCAATTGATCTAATGGCATTTAATCCTAAAAATAGATCATTTGGTAGTCTGTGAAAAAAATTATGTTTCAGGTTTAAATGCTGTAAAGTCATCTGAACTTCTCTAAATAAATCATTTGGTAAATCCATGAGCTGATTATAGGAATTGTCCAGAATTTTTAAGTCTGTCATACCTCTGAAATGAATGGGATGCATTTCAGTGAGTTTGTTGGAGGAAAGGTGAAGTACTTCGAGTTCTGTTAAGTTTTGAAACAGTTCCAATGGTAGAGTGTCTATCATGTTGAAACTTAAGTCCAGCTCTTGTAGGTGTTCCAGAGGTGAAAATAATTCTCCAGGTAGGGAATGTAGACTGTTATTGGTTAAGTTCAATTTCTTCAGATTAGGGACGTTTGAAAATGTATCATTTGGTATCCAGTTTATAGTATTCCCTTGGAGATAAAGTTCTTCCAACTGTTGTAGTGGTCTGCATGGTTGCTGAAGACTTGTGCATGTTATTGAATTTGGAATGGCAGTCAATCCATTGGACTGGAAATCAATAACTCGAAGATTTGGCAGATCTTGGAAAACATCTTGACTTATTTCAAATGGTTCACTGTTGTGAATACGAAGTTTTTGTAAACTTGGAATGTCCACTGGGTTTTTTGCTAGTAGTTGAGACACTGGACATCTCAACAGACTCAGATTTACCAGCACATCTTTATTTTGCAATTGGCTTACAATAACATCCAAGGAATCTATTTTATATCGTGGATCACACTCAATTTGTAATCCCAAAGTTGTTGGTATCACAACTGGGTCAACAGTATTCACTAAAATAGATGATGAACAAAAAATATTTTGGAACTGCGATGGTTCAGTTTCATGTTCTTCACATGTACATGTTGTTCCAACAGAGCAGATATGTGATTGGCCATGGCTGAGGACAGAGTTCACCAGTAGCAATACAAGGCATTGGAGAGTCAGTTCAATCATGCTTTGTCTCTTTGTTACGTCCATTCAATTAAAATGGCACTTTGACTCTTTGAAAATATGCTTTTATAAACGTAAACAAACACCTGTAAAAGTAAGAAAGAGAAGTTTTGTATTTAACTTAAGCTTAATATGCAAAGTGATATCAACTTGATAGTACAAATAGGATAGGCCAAATAACATTAATTTGTTAATACGTACATGTACAATGTTAGCAAGATTGTACTTCATGAATTCTTCTATTCTTCTAGTATTTGTCAGGTACATGTAGTTAGTTGGTTCATGCTTTCCTCTATTTGAAAGTTTAAAGATAAAGTATTTGTGTCTTTAACTTGGTAACTTGTTTATAGACTTTGGTTTTGATTTAGCATTCACCTTCAGGGTCCGGGACTAGCAATTTTTTTGGGCGGACCTGCACAAATTTTACGTTGTACCATTATGGCATTAATTCTTTCAGCAGGACCACTGGATTTTTTAAGGCACTGGTCCGGGGACCACCAGTTCACAAAATGATTTGTTCACCCCTGACCTTCCCACCACTATAATGATGCTATGTACTTATATCAATATTTAATACACCAATAATACCTGTAGATTGTAGATGCATTGGTCACTTGTCTATGCTTGTACTATATTTATAGTGTAATGTTTACAATTAACATAAAGTCAGTGTATACATCCTGGAGCAAAGGCTCTATGATTTGCACATTGTTGTACTTACAATGGTTTTATATCAGTTGTTTTTTTCACATAAAACTACTTAATATACACCACAGACCAAATTTTGAAACTGGTCAAGTTTCATACACTGTACAATGAATTGGATAACACATGTATACATGTATCCCGGGACATGTAGATCTGTGACAATGTTGATATGTTATACTCAAAGATTGAAAGGAAAGGTCATGAACTCTCCTTGACTCTTATCACCTCTACATATACATGATATATGTGTTACACAGCCTGTCATTGCAATTTTATGGTATTATAGTTTTTGTTGATATAAAGAGGCATAGATGCTCATGTACTAACAGGGTTAATGTTGAAGTTTACATCTTGCAAGTGGTCTTTATTATTAAGAGGAAAAAGTGAAAGATTAATATTTTAACTTAAGTGAGGAACTATATGATACTTGATACAACCAGCAATTGGCAAATATTTATGAGTGGAAATTGTTATAAACAGGCAAAGTAAATACATAACATGTAATAACATTTGACACACCTTGTTGGAACTTCAACCACTACAGAAACGTGTATTACATTTCATCATTTGATAGGAACAGTTGTATGGCTTCTTTACATCATAGCTAGTCTAATTTCTGATGACCTTGTTTTGATGTTTACACTACTTTATCTTCACACATTAGAAGTAATGTGTGAAGATATTGTAATATTGGAACATGGTTGGTCTGGTCCGGAACTAGACTACATATTATGTAGTCTAGTTCCGGACCAGACCAACCATGTTCCAATATTACACTACTATAGCTCACATTCAGAAAACAAATGTCAAGTTCCCCTGACATTTCATGTACAAGTACATGTAAAGATAACATAAAACTGTCCATTTCAAATCATGAAATGTAATACACATCTCCATAGTTCCAACATGCTGTGCCAAATGTTATTAATCCAATCCATTTAATTACTTGCAGAGATGTTTCAGTGTTTGTAACAAGTTCCACTTGTCAATGTTTGTTTGTCGCTTGATATACTTGGTATGCGTGATGTAGTGATACATATCTAAGAAAAATGTACAGTATTAAATTTTGATATACATGTATATATTCAAAGTTTTTCTGTACAGATGAAAGTTCTACATACATGTGTAACTTCTGACCAATGATCCCAGAAGTAACAGACAGTACTACTACAAGTACATGTACACCAAATGATAAAGATACTCACCAGTTGAGTAGACACAAATACAGCTAAATGAAGGTCAAGTCAAGTTGAAATCTATGTTTTTCAAGGTCACATCAATCTACATAAGGCTTGTTATACTGTACCCATGTCACTGGATCAGCAGGCAACTAATAGACAGAGAGTAGTGAAAATGTGTAGGAGGTACATGTAGGGAGGTACACACCAGAGTGACTGTATAAACTTCCTGTCTAGTTAATCACTCTTCAGTCTTTGTGTACTTGGGTTACCGATAAATGGGTCAGAAGGCTATACAAGAATGCGTGACTGGAGGCATGTACATGTACTGTGATGTAGTGGCTATGTGAAGTGTAAAAAAAAATCTTTTCTCTAAAATATAAAAAGTAGTACTGTGCCTTACGGTCAACAAATGAGTTTGCTGTCATTCAAAATTAATTAACCATCCATTTCATTATAACAGTTTTGGAACTTATGAAATTCTAACCTTGGCACAAAGTTTTATTTTATAATACTGACCTTTCAACCCAGCTCATAATGTAAACTGTTTATTCTATGAAATTCCACTGATTCACTCTTGGCAGAAGTTTGTTACAATTGTTAGTGTTACAATAAAAGAACGTCAAATCCTGCTTGATAGCAATTTCCCTAAAAATTAGAAACATTTACAAACTTTGTGTAAAAGAATTTCAACATGCAGACTTTGTAAACTATAGCAAGTGATCAAGTGTTGGAATAATAATATAGTGAAATCTTTGCTATTCAAATATCGGTTTTACATAATCTTTCCAAGTATGTGACATGTGGGAGGGAAGTGAATATCCTTGAAGCATGCTGTGATGTCACAGGAAGTGATGTCATAAGCATATTTGCATATTATTCTTTAATTGTAGTTGTTTTCTTCATCATTTCCTACAACTATGATCTTTCTGTCTAAACAATGTGTCTAGTTCCTGATGACTGTGTTCGAATTTACACTACGTTTATCTTCACACGTTACATGTATGTAGTGTAAATTGGGACATCGACAGTCATCAGGAGCTAGAGTAAATCGGGACATCGACAGTCATCAGGAGCTAGACTAGTCTAAACTGTGACCACACAGTGACATATACAACAGAAACAGCAGTTGCCTCCATCTTTTTTTAAATGTCATCAAACCACGACAGTTTTATGGTACCATTCTTAACAAGCCGGTCCCTACATCATCACGAACCACAACTGTTTTACGGTACCGTTCTTAATGAGCCAGTCATTTATTTCAAAATGTAGCAGAAGAAATAATAGCTCTGGTTTGCCAGAATTGTTAAATGTGTGCTGTTTATGCAAAAAACAAAGCAAAATATTATAAACATAGTATAGGAAATCTGATATCAAATTGGAGGCAGCTGCCAGATGTTAGAGTTCCTTGTTACATGTATAAAAATCAATAAGTTACTATTTACAACTTTTTGTATTTATGTATGCTATATGTACATTCTCATTGATTCTGAATTTTACAATGTTATTCAACATATTTAGAAATTCCATGTTAACAATAATCATTGATAAATATTAATAAAGAACAATTTACTTTTATAGTATGTGAAAACTAAATGGAACTCAAATTAATTTTTTTAAAAATCACCTGCCATGATAACTTACATAAAACAGTTAAGAACAGCTATTGACATATCCGGTGATATGTTACACACACCATAGTCTAACCGAAACCTTAATTCCTGGCTATTGTAGTCTTTTACATTTGTTCCAAGGTAATTTCTCAAGATCTCTGCTTGTAATCCATTTTCATGATGTACATTTTGTACAATGTGTGTGTGTGTATCCTTGAATACAATGAATATTCATTAGAGATGTTTTACACTGAAGGGAATATGCACTAAGCAGTCATGAATTCTCACTGTGCAACCATGAATACATTATTTCTGCTATCTCCCATGATGCAATAGCCCACAGCAAATACTCTATTAAGGCATAAGATCAACTTCATGCTTCTCTGAAATCACAGGTAATTGTAGGTGATTTACAGTAAAATCATGAAATGACTCTCCAGAACCCATAGTTTATGAAAGTGTCTCTATTTCCTGGAGTAGTGTTCCCCTTTAACATATACTACATGTACATGTATGTCTAATTCGTGGAAAAGTTGAAGGGTGAAGTTACTGTCATTTATTGTAGTACTAATAGAATACTAATACTTATAAATATGTTTTGTATTCTAGGACAGAAGAACTTAGTGGGTACAATTTAAAGAAAGACACCGAACATGTTAATAATCACCACACTAGGGATTCTCCACTCTTTGACGAAATCTTTAAATCTCCTCAAGTGGCTCCCAGTGGTATAAAAAGTAACATGTACATCCTGGCTGAAGACACCCCAGAATTGGGTCAAATTGAGAGGTTTCACAAAGCACACAACAAACAAAGGAGAAGAGCCTGCACACCAGTTTTACATCCTTGTTTCAGTGATGACAGTAATTGCTCTGTAAGTACATACACATTTTTGTTTGCCAGGCCAGTTCCCTTAGTTACAGTGAGTAATATTATGTGAAGCTTTTCACAAAGTTCATTTTGATTGGGTAGAAAACAATGGGAAACAAACTGATAGTGTGTCTACAGCCTGTGCAAAAAACATCAGTACATCAGAATGAAGTAAGCCAAGGAAAGATTTCACCCAAAGACAAAATTAGATAAAGACAATAATGCCACTGATACAAAAAACAACAGTGTGTGCCTTCGATGTAGGTTCACACATTGCTTTCATCAGTTTGTCTATATCTGTGAAGCAGTCGTAGTCATAGTACATGTATACTCAATGTTATGTGTATGTGTAGTGTTCTATCAGTAAACAGTCATGGAATCCGGACTTCTGTGGTGTTCATGCTTTGATAAGTTATGGACACTACTCACATTGTGTGTCTTTGCATGAACCTCATTCCTGCTTACCACAAGCAAGCAAACACATCAGTGTTGTTTTGCATGTTGTATGTCTTATTGTAGTATGTAAATATTGACATGCAAGCAGGATGTTTTATTTTGCCCTAAATTGTATCGCTTCTTGATATGGTAACTTCATATTCTAACCAAACTTGTTTTGTTGTTTTTGTAGGCTTTTGGAAATAATGTCATGGCCAAGAAGTATCCCATTAGTAAACAAACTAACACACATACACTGAATTTAACAAAGAAAGAAAAAGTCACTCGGAAGTATACAAAATTAAGTCGGAAGTGCAAAGAGAACAAATGTCCTGCTGACAGGGAGATTATTCCAAGAAATGTACAAAGACTTGCTTTGGACTTGAGTGAGATTGAAAAATGTGATTTGGCAGTTGCTGAACTATCTCCAACAATAGATAGCATTACAACCTGTGTGAAGGATGTATCTGCCAGTGGTGATGCGTTAGACAGTCCTGCGTTGTTACCTGTTAATGGTAGCACTGTCAGCAAGGATAGTGCATATGAATCTAAAGATGTGAGCACACCTGTATGTTGTAACAACAAGACAGCGAATCATGGACATGCCAGTACTCCAAACAATGTCTCAGGTGTTATCACAAGGTGTAAAGACCTTGAGATGTTTTCACCATTGTGGGATTCAAAAGAGTCAAAGAGTCCATCCCATGCAACCCCTGATGGTGTAATAAATGAAAGACAAACACACTCAAATATCAAAATTAAACACTGCAGTGTGTCACTAGAAAGGATATCAGTAACAAACTTGTCTGTTGTGTCCAATTTTTCACAACAAAGTCCCAATGAAGCTAACATTGGTTCTAGTTCTAAAAAAGATGAAAATAATTCATATCAGAAATGTTTTGTAAGGCTTCAACCCCTGACACCCAGTACATTGGAAAGACACACTACGGCATCAAACATTTCAAGTGATAAGGAAATTGAGGAAATGGCTCAGGATATGTCAATGCTCAGTGTCAGTAGTGAGGTTGAGGACAATGATTCCAATGAAGCAATGGACGTTAGTATGGGTGAAATTAACATGGAAGATGAAATACCAGGACATGGATGTCAAACTGGTAGTTTTAATGGCTTTACAAGCATTGCTACACCTGGAAAGAGTGTTATCAAATCTCTACAAAAAGCAGAATCATTCAAGGTAAGTACTTATAATGTGTACTAATCAAAATCTCATTTAACGGCAATCATTAAAAGACATACTAAGAAAAGGGCATAAAAGAGTATCATTGGATCTCATCAGAAAGCAGAATTACTTTTTTTGTATGCCATAAACTCATGCAACTACAAATCACTTATTCAACTGTAAAATCTGTAAACAGATTATTGTGTTGTTGTGATGTTGTAAAAAGTTAAAAAACAAACCCCATATTTGAATAGATAATATACAAAATTGTGTTCATGAATAGTTTTTGTTAAAGTGACACAAACTGAGTTTATAAGCTTTTTACTCAAGTGAAAATACTTACATAGTAACCTCGATTAAACTATTTTGAAATGTTTAATGTCAAGACATGAAATGTAGAGAAGGACACATTGACACCTGCGTGATTTATTTCGTAACAGACAAAATGTAGCAAGAAGTTTTTGCCTCTCTATCTTAGTATAGAATATACTGGGTTTTTTTATCAGTTTCTGCATGGTTGTATCAAACTGAGCTGGTGCATGGTAATTTGAATCAGGCTGTACTAACAAAACTTTTGATTCTCAGGAGGCATTGACACCAGTGAAATTGACTGGAAAGGAAAGACGTCTTACTATATGTCCAAGGGATAAAGTATTGTTGCAATGTGGACAAACGCAACCAATCAGCTTTGCCAAGTGTATACCAAATTCTATAATGAAAAAATGTTGTAAGATTGGTGAAGGAACATTTGGAGAAGTCTTCCGAACACAATACAATAAACAATCTGTTGCATTAAAAGTAAGTACTACTGCCTCAATTTGTACTTTGATTTTGATTTGATGAGGGATCAAGGAGTAGTAGTATATGTGTTTTTCAAGTATGTAAACATGTATGTGTCTGTGTGGTGTGTGCATGTGTACATGTATGTATATGTATGTGTGTGCATGTATATATGTATCGTGTGTGTGTGTGTGTGTGCATGTGTGTGTTTGTGTGTGCATGTATGCATGTATATTGGTGTGGATGTGTGGGTGTACATGTCTTCATAAGATAAAAAAATACAACAATTGTGATAGATAATGTATTGTGTAAATTATCAGATGTCATATATGTAGATATTATAAATGTTTTGAAACTAAATTAGATCAGTTCTTGTATAATTTGCCCTGAACATTATGAAAGTCATCACAATGAAAATAATTTTTTCCCCAGATCATACCAATTGAGGGTGATTTTCCAGTCAATGATGAACCACAGAAGTCATTTGAAGATATTCTCCCTGAAATTGTAATTTCAAGGTATGTCATTCTGAGAACATAACATTGATACTAATAAGAGAGAGAGAGAGAGAGAGAGAGAGAGAGAGAGAGAGAGAGAGAGAGAGAGAGAGAGAGAGAGAGAGAGAGAGAGAGAGAGAGAGAGAGAGAGAGAGGGAGAGAGAGAGAGAGAGAGAGAGAGAGAGTGTGAGAGAGTGTGAGAGAGAGAGAGAGAGAGAGAGAGAGAGAGAGAGAGAGAGAGAGAGAGAGAGAGAGAGAGAGAGAGAGAGAGAGAGAGAGAGAGAGAGAGAGAGAGAGAGAGAGAGAGAGAGAGAGAATCACACTCTCTGTGTACAGGTTTCTATTCAAACTTCAAAGATTGTATGTTTCAAGGACTATTAAACAATGGAATGCCGCTGCTGTCAATACAGGCAGACTTTTGGGTCTGAAGAGTCATTCTATGACTTTTTCATCAATCACCAATAATATTTATGTTCTGCTATATGCATATTATCTGCTGACTCCCATGAGCCATTGTGTGTCCATAACAATTACATTTGAAATTCTATCATGTAGGTTTTAAAGAATGTAAACGATCTTTCTCTATCTTTTAAGGGAGCTGAGTGCATTGAGGACTGGTGCAAAGAACATGGCCTGTAATTACATTGGTGTTATAGATGTATCATTGGTCAAAGGTCGTTATCCCAAACATCTACTGCAAGAATGGGACAAGTTTGATAAAGAACGAGAATCAGAAAACGATAGACCCGGTAACTTCTTAATTTTCTTTAAAATTTTATTTTACACCCTTTCAGAATATCACTATAAATATTTGTCAAATACATTGAGACACTCGAAAAGTATACTTCAACATGGAGAATAACTTTCTATCAAATTTCATCCCTTGTTTCGTTTCTTTAAAGTGACCCGGTCTGTAACTAATGCTCCATTTTAATCATTGTAAAAATGGAAATACACAGTCTAAAACTCAATTAGAAAGTAAATCTGAGTCTGTCAACTGTTGTATAGGTACATGTGCACAAAGTTCTTGAAAATGGAGACTTGGGGTTTTCACATTTATCAATACCTACTATAAAATGTCATACATAAGAAATGAAGTTGCACTTGGTGTTTCACTCATTCAACATGATGTTTTTAAAACACAAATATAGCCATATTTCAACACCAGACTACCAATAACATAGACACAACACACACAGCAGGATCCTTTACCCAATCACAATGAAAAGTGATGAAGCATTGCAGTAGAAACAGGTAGCTTGACTCTTTCTACATCCCCCAGAGTGGTATCTCTATTATTGTTTCTGTTGCATTTGAAGTTGTCTATGTGTGTGTGGTGTTGGATTAACACACATACCGGGGGATAGTGTAATATGAAACAAAACAAAAGTAATCATCAAAGACCCTAAAAGCTACATACTTTGCTATTTTGATTTGAGTACATGTATAATTTATTCATATATAATTTTGTTATCAGAATATTGCACATGCCATATTCCATTTTAATTGTATCGATATCACTGTACATCTGCTGTAAATGACTCATGTTTTGTATTCACACAGATATGTTTACAAAGGATCAACTTTACATCATCTTTGAGTTTGCTGATGGTGGCACTGATTTGGAAAATTTTCAGGTATTGTTGCTTTAAAACAGATTTATTGATGAGCCTATAAAATCAGATACAGACATATAGACATGTATGTACATACAGATACAAAAACACTGTGCATACATACATACACACCACACACATACACACACACACACACACGTGCATACATACATATATACATATACATGTATACATACACACATACACATACACGACATACATACATACATACATACATATGTATGTACGTACATAGTACATACATACATACATACATACATACATACATACATACATACATTAACTTTTAACTTTCTTGTTTCATAGTTTGACAACATGCTGCAAGCAAAGAGTGTCTTACATCAAGTTTCCTGTGCCTTAGCTGTGGCAGAGAAAGAGTTGGTGTTTGAACATCGTGATTTACATTGGGGCAATATCCTTGTGAGAGCCACTGAGGAAGATACCCTGTATTATAAACTGAGTGAAGAGATGATTGAAATTCCAACTAACGGTGTGGAAGTCAGTATCATTGATTTCACCATGTCAAGACTCAGGAAAGGTAAATGGTTTACATCTGAATTCTTGTTACCTGACATGGGATTTTACCACCTAGGCAAGTATATCCTAAAAATAACAATCATTTGATTCCTTGGGCAACACCATGACTTCCATTCCATGTGCTACACATACATTACTGTAAGTGTGGATACAAATCAACAAACACCAACAACCATGAACCTATGGATATGTATAAAGTTAGATTCAAAGGATACAATTCGTACTTAGCATATTTAGAGTAACTGAATACAAATATTAATATTTTCAGATGGCTGTACTGTGTTCTGTAACCTAGCAACAGATGAGACACTCTTTGAAGGGGAAGGTGACTATCAGTTTGAAGTTTACAGACTGATGAAAAAATACAATGAGTAAGTCTTCTGCATCAATACATAAAAAATTAAGTTTTCATAGTCATTTCAGATTGTTTTCTTGTTGTTTTTCTCTTAGAATGTACCTCTTGGACAAATTTCACTGGAATTCAAAGTTTGTCAATTCTCTCCAAACTTTGTCACATGAAGGCTTGTTCCTAGTCTGTTTGAAATCCACCATCTTGTTTTCAAGGAAATCATCAATCTGTTATTTTCCCCATAGAGTTAATACAGTATTTGGCGACCATATTGAATTCTAAAATGACTAAATTTTGACAACATTTTGACCTCTATAAAAATAAGTGTGGTGATCCCTGATCTGTTTTCTTGATTTTAACTGAGAATAGATTGGATTTTTAAAAATGAAAGTTACAGTGTAATTAAGTTTAAAGAGTTTTATGGTGCATTCTACTTTAAGATTACTTTTTTGACATGATAATTAAGATGTATGTTTGATTTGAAAATTATCTCATTGTAATTACCGTAATTGTAATTATGTATTTCTTTAGTAATTTTTGCACTTTCTATCAACCATATATTTGTATTTTTTTTATTTGCAAGTTATTATTATGTGTTGCAAGAAATCTATTGTTTTGACCATATTCTTTGGTTGAATCAAGTGGAAAATGTAATTTACATATATACACTGTCATTACTAGAAATTATTAGATGTACAGTGTTGTTAGACTGATACACCATGTTGCTTAGCCCTATCAGGCTTCTAAACCACACTTGGCATGACCTTGGTAGCCAGTAGTGTGGCATGAATATTGTGTTTTATGGTCTACAGTGTTGTCTGTTAGTTTTTTGACAATTTTTCCTCTTCTTCTATTTCAGGAATAATTGGGAGAAGAGTAATCCCATTACCAATGTTTTATGGCTGGACTATTTAGTAGATAAACTATTAAAACAGAAGAAGTATAAGTCAACCAAACAACTAAAGACAATCCAAAAACAATTCAGGACTTTCCACAACAATGTGCTGTCATATTCCTCTGCTGAAGATGTTCTGCTCAATTGTGGTCTATTTTAAAGGAGGTATATAAACTGGGGGTGGGGGTGGGGTGAAGCTTATTTTTGCTGCATATTAATAGGTACTTGTTATATTGTATGTGGTGAAGCACCTTATACATAACTTGTTATTGGCAGCAGAACTCAGAGTTAGTGTTCAAGCATGATACATAAAGGCTAGCTTTGATGACATCATCATTTAAATATACTGGTATGTACTAAAAATGTAAAATGTTCAGAAAACTCTGATAATGCCTAACAATTTCACTTGACTAAATAGTACATAACTTGAACTCAGCATGTGCCATTTTAACTCTTTGGTTCCTGTCTACTGAGATGGTACATGATTCAGCTACATTTTACTGTATCAAAGTTACTTTGTCAGACTCACTCACCATGCTAGTAGGCTATGTATGGTGTCTCTAAAATTGTATGTGATGGCATGACCCAGTGATTATCTATTTTCTGGATTGAGAAACTTTTGCAGGAAAGGAAGGGATTGCTATCAGTCTAAGTAAAAGTAGATGGAAATGATGTCGATGGCCATAAAGTATTTATTGTGTTTATATGTATATACTGCACAGAAGCCAGGCAGAACACATTCAAAATAAAAATGTGTTATACACTAGTCATTGTATGTCATGACAACTCGTATCTATGACAATTGTTCTGCTGTGCTTGAATGTGATTCCCAATTACCATTATTTGTCTAATTTTTCATAAATTATGCTTGAGGTATAATAATATTATAATTCCTCATATTTTTCTTCATTCAGTTGGAAAATACTTGTGATGTATGGGTTTGTTACTATTTATATTGACTAGGCCCTTTAGGTTACTTGTATTTTTCTTGTCTGAACAAAGAAATCACTATTCATATATTGATAAGGCCCTCTAAGTTACTTTTATTTTCTTTGTCTGAATGAAGAAAACTATTGGAATATTTGGTCAAATTTTGTCTAAACTGACTATATTCTGATTTTTTAAATACCAAATATTTAATATTTCACTTTCTGTACTGAGTATAATTTCTGTATTTTGTTTTGTACAATAACGAGTAGAAGTTATGATAGTATACTATCTCACATTGAGATACATTTTCACTATGTACTGAAATATAGTTCCCTCTGTTTGAAGCCAATATTGATCTACATTTTCCAGCTACCCACACTGCCCAAATGTGTACTTATTTTGCATAAATTGCAAAATGTAACTTTTGTTTTGCAAAGAAGTTTTCTAAAGTATTAACAGGATTGATATGACAGTAAAAGGAGTGGTAAAATTAACAGCATTTCATCATTTTTGTCAGTGATTCAAATGTTGACGTTTCAGTATAGCTCGCCACTATACTAGTTGAAGTATTGAAGTTTGCACAACAAATAATGTATGTCATGATATTAGGTACACACACTTATATAGATGAAGTCATAATGTTGTGGCCAGACAAACTGGCAATATATTTTCATTTATGAATTAAAAACTTGTTTAGCTAAACATGTAAATATCATTACCTATTTATGGCTGTAACAACTTGTAATGTCATGATATTGTGTGCCCACAAACTGATGATGTCATTACATTGGCTACACAAACTGATGGCACCATTGCATGTGTGACCTCACAAAGTGCTGATGTCATAGCATTGAGGTGACACAAACTGTTGATATCATTACACTTGTGATCCCATAATGTCATATGGCTATACAAACTTTCCATATTATTACATATATAACCTCACAAAGTGATGAGATATTATTTTATTGTGTCTACACACACTGTTGACTTTTATTGCATTTGTGAACTCAAAAACAAGTGATCTTACTGAATCCATGAGATGGTTCTTTCATTGGAGCTATGATCAATCAGATTTTGGTACTATTCATGTTAATGTGAGAGTAAGATTTATATGAGAAATAAATACTGAAATATTTTGTAAAACAAGTCTGCCTTTGTACTCATTATGGTTGTACTTCAGTACAAAGATATTGCCATAAACCAATGTCCTATACTCATTAAGGCTGTACTTCAGTACAAAGATATTGCCATAAACCAATGTCCTATAATGACAATACTAATTCATGGTTTATGTTTCGTAATGTGGTTTGAGAGAATGTAATAGATTAGACTCTCTCACAGTCCTCGAAGCTTCACATAAATAGCTAAAACTTGGGTTGTTTTGTATGTATCTACTGCATAATTGTACTCATATACTAGTATCCCAGTATCCCTAGCCCTGTACTGTGCGCCCTCATCAATCACATAGGGCTAACATTTTGTTGATATGTTAGGCGAAGCACAGGGCTAGGGATACTGGCATACTAGTATATGAGTACAATTATGCAGTAGATACATACAAAACAACCCAAGTTTTAGCTATTTATGCGAAGCTTCAAGAACTGTGAGAGAGTCTAATAATAGACAATACTGGATTATTTGAGTGTTAAAAAGCTATATTTGTGTAATTTGGGAAGAATTCATCGTAAAGACTTAATATTATCTAAAATAAAATATCTTGAATCTCTCAGATCTATATATTGTAAAGAATCAACCAAGGCCCTTGACTACAACCATCTGTAGTGTGGATGTAGATGTATCTGGCACTTTGTTTTTTTTATTGAGATGACTTCTATGTACTAGTAATAGCATAGTATTTGCCTCAGACACAAAGTCTTACTCTTCTACTGATATACTAAACTCCAGATTTTAGGGGTCACAATGCAATATTTTGAAATTGAGGATAAAATAACATCATATGTTGTGTACTGTACCTCACAATGGCCCAGAAACAAGCAAGTATTGGATAACTCAAAACTTCTCATTCAAAGTAGGTCCCCAAGGCACATTCTTCCTTAATGCATGCACAAGTTACCAGTTATATCACTGAATGTCCTGACTGAGGGGCAGAGCTATAAAGTACATTGTACATACAATCAGCAAGCTTATTACCAACATTCTTATTTGGTTGTGTAAATAACACCCCCACCCCCACACACCCATTTTCACCACAACATTCATTACATTAATAATTAAATATTAAGAATTAAATAATTAAAAAATACTAAAATATATTTTTGGTTCAACTGAGGGATGGGCCAAAAGGTGGTGGTGGTGTGTGTGTGTGTGGGGGGGGGGGGTGGGGGGGTGGGGGGTGCAACATGCTGTGATGGGAGCTAGGAGCTTGGGAGTGATGGGCCTAGAATCTTAAAAAATATGTGAATATTGCATGGAAATCAGAAACATTAAAATTATTCGACAACGAAAAACTCCTGACTTAATTAGAAAAGTAAGCATTTTTGGGATCTGAGGAATATATTTTATCAGTTTTCTCTTTATTCATATGATTTAAGAACAGTTAGTCTTGTTTTCATGCAATCTGGTATGGGTCATGCAAGCATTACGCAGTCACAGTGACCTGAAATGACCTTGAGACGAACGTGACATGCGCACTTCACCCTTCATCATTCAATCTGGCAACATGGCGGATTCCGAGAAGGTGGAATATTTCGGTGGAATAGAGGGGTAAGTTGTTATTAAACGACATGATAAATATGCAGTAATTTCGCTTAATAGACACCTAGGTTCTTTTGTTACGCCCAGCGAGTTTGCATGTAAACTCGAGGCAAAAACAAAATATTTACATAGCCCAACGTTTACATGATGTACGTTGATCAATGGCCATCAATTACATTTCCAATGCACTGTATTACAAATGATGTGCTGTAAATGTTCTCTCAATACAATGCACACTTTTGTACCGCGACCCGGACCCCATATTTGTCTGGCTACAGACAGCGAATCAGCCTTGCCATGTCTCATACTGCAACGATTTTCGATAGAGTATTGCTAGTCAAGGTGTTGTGTACGTCACGACTCATATGATGATATGGAAGGTTATATTGTAAGACGGCGTCGTTAGATCGCTAGCTGAATACTAATGAATTAACCACTTCACACTCGCATAGTACTGATGACCACACTACATAAGACTCACCCTGGTGACAAAGTAATGCTATATATGTTTATTAGACTGTCTTAAACGTATCAGGTGGTGTTTCCCGCTATACCTTGACTGCAGAAAGGGGGCGTGGCTCTGTAATCAATGTACAGCAGAATGGGGAAGTTACAAGTGAATATCATTTACACAAGCATATATATATATATATATATATATATATATATATATATATATATATATATATATATATATATATATATATATATATATATATATATATATATATATATATATATATATATATATATATATATATATATATATATATATACCGGTATATACTTTCCTTGCATAGGCTATTGTAGACCTCCTTGGATGTCTGTGGTAGTATAGATTAACCACATTCAATTGATTGGAAAATAGTGTGTGAAAGCTGTGAGGTTTTGCAGTTGTAAACAATAAATTTATATTCAAATTCAGTGTGAAACAACAAAGTTTGTATTGACAACATTCAAGTTAACTGATTGTGCCTGTTGTAAACATTCTCTCATGGTGTGTGTTGTTGACGTTGGTGACTCGTGTAAAAAATGCCTTTCCATGAGATTTGTATTAGCTCAATTACATTATACCATAGTCTAGTTTCTATAAGGTATTGTTGTGATTTACACGTCCAGTAGATAGATACTACGTTGGCATCCAGACTAATCATACCATAGACAGTGGTCTATGATTATACTGTGCACAGCATATAATTAGGACTAAATTCAACTATGGGTTGTTTTTAGTATAAGAAAATCCTTCAAAGTTAAACATATAGGAAGGGGTAGCTGTTTTGATTTTTTATTATTGGAGTAAATTTTAACTTTTATTTCCTATTGTTTATTGTGTTTCAGTGGAGCCACCCATTCCAAAATGGTGATTATGTCATCAGAGGGAAAAGTAAAAGCCTGGAGTAGAGGACCTAGTACAAATCATTGGGTATGTCAAATAGTTCTGATTGTAGATGAAATATACACCATTGGCAGAGTAACTCACAGTCTCTGGTTTTTACTGGATTATCAGTATTTTTTTAACAGAATAACTTAAATTGGACCAATTTGATATATGTACATATTTGATATATCTTTATTATACTTATGTATCCAAATAGCATTGCCAATTTTCTATAGGGTTGTAATAAAGTTATATATAATCTAATCTAATCTAATCTGATCTAATCTAATCTATATACAAGCTGTGTATAATCTGCTTTTATGATGTACTCACAATAATTACATAATACATATTACCAACTTATCATTGTGATGGCCTAGCAAAGCCAGGTTTTGTTTTGCCAGGCTGTTACAGTGAGTGGTACATCATAAAAATAGATTTTGAATAGCTTTTATATGGAGCGATCAAATTGATCCAAATTTTATTCAAAATGATGACAATTCAGCAAACCACCTAAGTGAGTGAGAGTGAGTCTGAAATTTTAGGGCAGGCTGATAAGCCCGGACCAATGATGTCATTACAGTCTACAAATCATCAGGCATGTCAAGAAGTTTTGATTTAAGAATATACTTTTGATCTCCTCAAATCATTGAATAACAACAGTGACTCATAGCAAGCTGTGATAACATTGAGATGATAAAACATCATTTGAGTGAAATACAAATAAAGTATGGCTGTATTGATAATAATCTGTAATATCTGTTTCTCAAGATCAGTTTTCCTTCATTTCTATTCTTGAATAAAATAGTTAAATTCTTGCAGTGGATTTAGTTACCATCTTGACAACCATTCATGTGTTTACTTCTCATTCCTACAGCTGATTGGCATTGATGAATGTCTGAATAGAATTCACAACATGGTGGTTGATGCAAAGTTAACAGCTGATATTGATCTGGCTATCCCACTCAAATCTCTAGTAAGTTCAATAATGTTGTCTTGTTTGTGTGAGAGTAGACTGTAAGATACACCCTGTCTTTTAGTTATAATCAGGGTTCTGTTGTGAAGTGGTATCTGATAGGATAGAATGATGACATGTTATATCTCATCCTACTGACTAGCATGAGAGTTGTGCACTTTGAAATCAGTAACCATCCCAAGTATTCATATAGGTTCATTACAGCATAGACTGCAACATCTGTGATTACAGTAAAAAAGAGTTTGTCTTGAAGATAGGCAAAAGGAGTATAGAAGTAATTGGCATTAGGGATGGGCATGGGGGTGCATGTAAAAAATCATTTCTATATGCCCCATTGTAACTGCTTGAAGCTAATGACCAGAGGGGTTTCTGCTTGTACATGATGTACATGGCTAAATACCTACATGTAGTGGTAAGTACCTCAGTTTTATTGCTGCACAAATAACTGTCATTGTGATTTCAAACTTACAGGGAATGTCTTTGAGTGGAGGAGAGCAAAAAGAAGGCCAGAGGAAGGTCATTGAAGGTTTGAAAACTACATATCCAACAATCAGTGAGAGCTATAGCATGTGTACAGACACATTTGGTGCCATCGCTACAGCTTCTCAATCTGGTATGTCTTAATATCATATCAACTTATTTGTTGTTGTTGTTGTTGTTGTTGTTTTTAGTATAGCTTGACACATTCTAAGAATTGTCTGCTCTTTCCAACGCTGATAGTCTGAGTCCTAATGTTAATTTCCAACTACATTTTGTACATGACAAGCCATATACTGCATGCTTTCACTATGTCCCTAGGAAATAACAAAAGTTGAGATTCCAGCCTGTCAGTTGTAATTTTCAACAATTATTTGGCTTTTGTGATGAATCTACTATCATAAGTTTTCCCCTAGTTTCCCCCCTCATCATATGAAGGACACATATCGGATAGTTTTCCTGTAGAATACATATATACTCACTAGTATACCCTATCCAGTGATTGGCTGATTTAGACAAGGAATTACTGTGTCCTAGCTGGCTCCTCCCTAAGGTGAAGAGAGGAAAGTCATTGGCTAAGTATCTTTAGTCCTGTTATAAAAGTGATTGAAATTGTAATTTTCATTACATTTCATTCCATCAAAAGTGTGCCAAAAACTTGTAAAAGAGTTTCATAGAAAAAATGCACTGCTCTGCTATGTCCAGGGAATAGATGATATATTGATTAGTTCTTATAGACTGATACTCAACAGTAATTGGCTCAATTAATTTTGTTGCAAGGATTTCAAAATGTCTGTAAAATTCAAGATTTGATTTCTCTTTTCATTCCAGGTGGCTTTGTCCTCATCTCAGGAACAGGTTCTAACTGTCAACTTATCAACCCCGATGGTAGTGTACAGGGTTGTGGTGGATGGGGTCACATGTTAGGAGATGAAGGGTCAGGTAAATAACTTATTTATTACCCTGTACCAAATAAATTGCATAGCTGTGGTGGATGGGGTTACATACTAGAGATAAAAGGTAAAGCAACTAAATGATATTTTTATTAGCCAGTACCAAAGCTATATATAATGTCACTTAGAAGAATTGACTTGGGGAAAACAAAACTTTTACTTAGGGTTTTCATTAGCTGAGGTACAGGTATCCTCTGTATCAAGAACAAAGTGAAGCAATGCAAAAGTCAGGATAAAAAGAGTAGGTCTCAATAGTTAGGCTCATAGTAATAACAGCAATATCAATTTCTATGTTTGTTTGACTACTACAGCATACTGGATAGCTCATAAGGGTGTCAAGATTGTATTTGATGAAGCTGATAATTTCCAAGAATCACCATGTGATACCAGCTATGTGAAAAAAGCCATGGATGATTTCTTTCAAGTAAGTTCTACTTTACTGCAGTGACTAATGTAGACTGTAAGATATGTCGTGACGTTTCGACCTCACCAGCCTCCTCTCTGTTAGGGGTTGGCCTATGTTTGAGGGTACCCTGTCACGGCGTACCTTACAGACTATGACTAATGTAGCTCCATGCTGTGTACCTTTCTTTACTCTTGTATGTTGTACTGTAGATGAAGCACTGACACCTATCAACAGTGGTTGCTCCTAGTTGAGATTGTTATTTTGATATCAGTGACTGTGTGAAGTTCTATTATTAAAGGAGAATGCTACGCCAGGAAATAAAGTCATTGTCATAAACTATAAACTGTGTTCTGAAGAGTCTTTTCATGATTTTACATCACCTACAGCAATAAGGGATTTTATGTCTCATTGCAGATCTCACGTGATATGCAAATATGCCTAGTAACAACAGTTTTCAAACAAGTGATCGTGGTCAAACTTTTGCCATGGCCATGTGCGATGATGTTGAGAACAATAGTGTTTGCTAAGCATTTGATACTTTCAGCTTGACCACCATTAAGTGGTTGGTATGGATGCAATGGCTCATGCAGGATCTTGTGAGATCTGCCTTGAAATGAAAAATGACTTATTACTTGCAATTTCAGAGAAACATTACATTGATCTTATGCCTTCATAGGACTATGTTAAAGTGATGTTTATTTCAAACAACAGAATAATGTACATATCTCTATACTACTATTAACATCCTAAAATTAATTCTATTAACAGATTACTGAAAGGCATGGTATACTTGATCACATGTATTCTAAATTTAACAAGTCTAAATTTGCTGATTTCTGTGTACGGTTAGCGGAAGGTACGTAAGGTGTTTTTTATGTAACATTAGAAGCAATCTTACCATAACACAGTCCCTAGATATCTACTACTGTAAGCTAATTGCTCTCAAATCTGCTACAAATTATTAAACGTAAACCAAAGCAACATATTTCTGTAGTTACCAAAACTGATCATTTTCGTAATGCTAGCACTGTTACCAAGGTGATTTCATCAAACAAAAAGTTTGTGTGATTTTAACACTTTCACTGATGTCTAACGTTTGTCAGCATCTACAGGGCCATACTACTAAGGTAGCATGTTACATGTCTCAAGCAAGACACATGAAACATAGCTGGAGATATAGTTTGGATCTTGGATGCCAACAACACCACTCATGATACTGACAATATGTCAGTGAAATGTTGAAATTCTCTTTCCATAATTTTTAGCACAACTGAACTGATAAGGTTCAGTAGTGCTATAGGCATGGCAAAGTGTCTGTCTGTCTGTCTGTCTGTGTGTGTGTGTGTATGTGTGTAAACAACTTAAAGTCAAAAACTGCTGGACCGATTGCTTTGATATTTGGTGGTCATGTTACTTCTGGTGTCTAGTTAGGAAATTGTTCAAATGAAAGTGATTGCATCAGGGATGTTGGCTTTGGGTCAAAAAATGTGATTTTTGGTCAAAAAACTTAAACTCAGAAACTACTGGGCAGATTGGTGCGAAATTTGGTGGGAACATTCTTAAGGGGGTGTAAAGTAAGATTTGTTCATGACGGGATGATTCCATCAGTGATATGCAAATTAGGGCTGAAAATGTGTCTTTTTGGTTAAAAATCTATAATTCCAAAACCACTGAGCAGATTGGGCTGAAATTTAATGGAAATGCATTTAGGGATGTATGGACGAAGATATGTTAAGCATACCATGATTCCATGAGTGATATGCAAATTAGGTGTAAGAATGTTCATTTTTGGTCAAAAACTTATATCTCAAAAAATACTAAGTGAATGAGTTTGAAACTTGGTGAGATGTTTCTAGAAGTGTTATTCTTTGTCATTGCTTTTCCTCAAAAATCTTCAACTCTGAAATTACCCAGTAGATTGAGCTTAACTTTGTTGAGAATGTGTAGATTTGTCCTCATTAATAGCTGACACAGTGAGAACAGTACATTGTTAATTAACTATAATGTTTACTTTACTATTTCCTCTGGTGGTAAAGCCTGTAGCATGGCCAGTTTGGTTTATGACTGGATTATGTAATATATTGTAAGACAGCTGTTTCATCACCTACCCATATAAACTGAATGTAGCTGGCTTTTACAATATTACAATAAGACAACCAAGAAAGATAAACCTGTTACATTGGTATGACATGGTTCCAAATTGATTTAAAAAAATAAAGAAGTACAAAACCTTGTAGACACATCCCTTTAAAGTTTGATTAGGATGTTGCTATACTTGTCTTGTACACTTCCAACATAGGATGGCTGGATTATGATGATGGAAATTAGGTATGAAAATTTTGTTTTGGTTACAACTTTAAATCTTCAAAAAATTATATATCTATCATTGCCCTGAACATGAAGTTGTGCGGCAACGCAATATTTGCGCTATTTTTTACTCTTTTCAGTTGAAATTTGATTTATAAAACTATGACCCCAAAGTCTCTGAACACATACACATGCAACTTTACAGAACATTTTGTAAAAGGTGTTACAGTACTGATATTGTCTTGTATTTGTATTGACAAGGTGCCAGGGAACAGAAGGATGAGTTATGTATTTGGTTGTTCAGAGAAGCTGGTAAATCTCTGGCAAGGCATATCGTGGCACTGGGACCAAAGATAGACAAGGTAGGAACTTGTGCTATAGGAAGTAAGGGGAGTTGCCTCTCTGAGGAAGGGAGGGAGGGATACAAGACAGACAGACAGGCAGACAGACAGGCAGAAACACACAGAGACAAGGAAAGAGAAAAAACCCTGAAAAACAGACAGAAAAGAAATGTTAGAAATAGCCAGAAACATTGAGAGACAGAAAAAAAGGAGGGAGAGAGAAATAATTCAAGGGTAGAGAGATAGGCCGACAAAAATATATTCAAAGAGAGGCAAATGGAAAGATGTAGACAGATACGCAGACAGACAATTGTGTCATTTTGTCAAAATTCATTTTCTCTCTTTTTCACAGAGTTTACTGACGGCTGAAGGAGGACTGCAGGTAGTCTGTGTTGGATCTGTTTGGAAAAGTTGGGATCTTCTTAAAGAAGGTAAGTAACACAATACTGAACAAGAAAATAGACCCATCTCTTGTCAGTCAATCTCTGTCCCATGAAATGTTACTGTAGGAACTGTATTGTTATATTCCAAGACTTTGTCCATACTGTTAGCTAAACACATCATAAACGTAGGTCGTTGAATAAATGTAGGTGACCTTGACACATCTAATGGTAGGTACTTTTATGATAGAAAATAAATGTATGTTTATCTTAGTCCAGTTTTTCAAATTGTTGATTTTTTATGAACAAACCAGTGCCCTGGTAGAAAGAGGATTACCTAATACACACAACATTATTTGATGAACTAAGAACTTTCAACTGCAAAGTATCAACCTTTACACTCTATGATAGCATTTTATTATAGAATAGAATAGAATAGAACAGAATAGAACAGAATAGAATAGAATAGAATAGAATAGAATAGAATAGAATAGAATAGAATAGAATAGAATAGAGTAGAATAGAACAATAGAATAGAAGGGAATAGAATAGAATAGAATCTCTATTGCCTCCATTAAGAAAACTACATTTCTTCATTGGATTTTCTGCAATAAGTATTTGGTGCTAAAACAAACTAGTAAACATATAAACTACAGTAATAATAATTAACAAAAAATAAAATAAGGTTTATACAAATTGAAAGTGTAAACTTTTGGTTAGATAAATGTAATGTATATATATTATTATATTTCTGTGTACCATTGATGTAGTTCATTGAACAGAGTAAGGGATTCTTGTAAAGCCTTTGTGCATTGTGAAGAATGTCTGAAAAACTGTTTATTCTTATTTAAAGACTTTATTCTCTCTTCTTTTACAATGTAGGATTCCTAGAAGGACTAAAACCCCGTAATGAGAAAGATGTTGAAATTGAAGAGATAAGTTTACTTGACTTGAAGGAGTCACCAGCTATTGGAGCGGCTGTCATCGGAGCACACGATGCTGGTTGTAAACTTAATATAAACTATGAAGCCAATGTGGATGTTTTTTTTCACCATAAATTTTAATTGGACGGAAATCCTACAACTTATACCAATGAATATATGATGACAAATATGTGACAGAATCAGATGTGTGTGATGTGTTACCATGACAACGAATGCATGCATCTCATATTCTGGTTTTTCACAGTAAAAAGGTGTTGTATGTATAACAGTGAAGTGATTTGTACATATTGTGAACAAAAATTTACACACACAAATATTTGAGATGAAAAGTTAGTGTGTGACCGAAAATATGGTGCTTTTGGTCATGTTACAAGTATGCAATGTCATGTGTATGCAATGTCAAGTTTAAAGTCAACTTCTAATGTCATGTAAATGTACCAGTACTCGGTCCCAATGTCATGTGCATTTTTTGTATATCTTACATGAAAGTTATGTGTACATGTATATATTACGAATCGTAAAACATGCAATTCATTCATGGAACAATCCTACCTTATTTCATTGAAATCTGACCCAGCTTATTCATCAGTTAGTTGTAAAAAGTACCCAACCTGGACAAATCTTTGTAAAAAGTTCCCAACTCGGGCAAATTGTTCATAAAAACTCTCGAACTTGGGCAAATTACTAGTAAAAGTTCCCAACAAATTGCTATTAAAAAAAGTCCCAACTCAGGCATATTACCGGTACTAGTAAAATGTACCCAGCTTGGACAAATTGCTATAAAAAGTCTCCAAATTTGGATTGCTAGCAAAAACTCAAGTTGGATAAATTGCTAGTAAAAGTGACTACTAACAGTAAAAGTCTCCAGCTCAGGCAAATTGTAATTAGAAAGCCCCCAACTTTGGCTAAAAAAGCCCCCACCCCACCCATATGTATGTGTAATTGTTGCTGTTGAGTATTAGTATATGAAGTATAATGGTCATATTGTCTTTCTGTAAAACACAATTTTACCACTTGTGAAATTTCACTTTATGTAGCGCTGAAGACTACAAACTGTCTTCTGTGTAATCTGGCTACAAATTTGAACTGTAGTACTTTAATCTGATAGCAATTGATGCATCCCACCAAAAGAAACACCAAAAAAAACCAACATTATTTACATGACAAAATATGGAACATATAAAGATCTCCAATCAACAGCTGATGTAATACTCATTCAATTGAATTAGACCTAAGGTTTGCGATATTTACTACCACTTTACGTCATGTGTTTATTTATTGTGTCAAGTCAGTGGTTCATAAAATTCACAATTTCTTTATATCACAAGGATTCAACAATTTCTTTTCATCTACAGACTTTCTTTTTTCATCCAGTATGTAGATTTCTTTCTGTAGTTTCTTTGATACTTTTTTACATAGTTTGTGAGACAGCTTGATTTATGAGGGCTTCCAAATTTGTTGTAATTTCTGTTAATTTAGAAATGTACTTATTGTTAAAGCTCGTTTGCAGAATTTATGGATGGTATCTAATCAGTTGTACCCAGAAACCATTGCTTTATTAGTAGATATCCTACTTTATCTAGTGATGTGCTAGAAAAGACTTGATTTTTGACATATGACCCCAAATTCAAGGTCAGATCCTATGATACCAAAAACTCAGTTATAGTAGATTCATTATAACATATCAGCCAATATATAGAGTAAACCTGGAATTTTCACTAAAGACTTACTTTTGCCTATTTCACAGGAATACAAAAACACAAAATTCAGTAGTGACTAAAATGCCTTCTTGTACATGAACACATGTACATGAATTTGTATCAGTCAGGTAATAGTAAAAAAAAGAAGTCTTTATATTAGTTTTGAAAACTAGCTAGAGACTATAAAATTGTAACATTTTCTAGTAGTGAAAGTATTTGGGTTTACAGTATAGTAAATTCCAGCTTTTCTTTTCCATGGTTTAGATGATCTCCGACATCATCCTTATCCTTGCATTTGTTGCCTGTATTTGGTTATGGTTAACTTCCAGACTAGTGGAAGCCACATACATAAGAGTTCTCACTCTGTCACTCAATGCAAATTTAGAAAAATATGACATTCCTCCAATCTAGGTTGACAGTTAGATGTACATAACTGACAAATACTTTCACATCCGAATTTACATATTAAAGCCAACTTTTTCACACCTTCAGTTTGTTCAACAACTCGGGCTATTTATGACTTCTGGTGTGGAAATTGAAAAAAGGGGAAAGTAATTTGTTCCAAGCATGCCTGTATCTGAATCCGTTGTGGAAAAACAGAGCTCTAGTTTGAACTCCAGGAATGTTTAGTTTACATGTGTAACTTGCAACAAATGGATTCCAGCATTGCTATGGAGGTTTCCTAGTATTGTACATGTATAGTACTGCCTAGTATTGCAAATATGTAAGTCCTCTCTTATTTTGAGAGGGAAAAATTACCAAAGACCGTAAAACACATTAAGTTCATCGTCAGTACTTAGATCTGGTGTCTTTAATAGGACAATGCAGTGTTATCGTGTAGAAACAAAGTCTGTCTTGTGATAGTCTCATGCTACTCTAGCCATTGTTAAACTCTTGTTATAGATTGCAAATATTTGTTGCATCGTTCACTGTGTTAATGGTGGGATGTTGATGTCTGTACAATGTTATCATTGTATTGAAGGAAGCTCATCTGTGTAGATTACTGTTTCAATTTTAAAATTGTATAAACAATACTCACTTGAAGTATTGCCAAAGTAAAATTCAGACTGTTGTTCACACCTGTGGACTATTAATGTTATAGTTGTAGTTGTGTTTGAGAGAGAGCTTCAACTCTTAATTACCACTGCAAGTGACTTGTAGTATATCCTTGTATTTGTATTTTACACACCTTTGGGTAGTAGCTTTAAGGTACTATTCCTACATGTACTAAAGCGCATTTCAGCAGATGTTTGACTGGTGGGATTTGCTAGCGCCCTCCTGTGGTAGACATATTTCTAATGGTGAAATGCTACCAGTAAACCATGCAGCTGCAAAAAATATCAAATTGCTTATTTTTCACAAGTAACATATTGGCAATCATATTTGCTTTCACGGTTTCAAGTGATTTTACTCATATGTGATAAAACATACTTGAAAAGATCACTGAAATTGTAACAAAATATAGAATAGTTAAACAGACTTTGCCAGTTGTAGAATTTATGTAGCTGACATTGTGTGAGGTGGTTTATGGATGCTGTTCTGTTTTACATAGGCATCAAAATGTCAAAATTCTGACCCTAGACAAGTGTCAGGACTCTATGAATGAAGTTATACATGGTCAGTTTTAACTTATACATACAAATGAAATCAATCTTGGAGGAGCTCTATGTAGATGTACTGTTTGTATTGTATACTTTGTCTGTCTCTCTGTCTATGCAGTATTTAGGATGAAAAGTATCATGTGTTCAAAGGTCTAGATTTAGAAACACAATGGGCCTTAAATATGCAGGAAAAAAATCAACTTTTCTTCACGTCAAATGTAGTGATGACTTGACAACTGATAATTGTTACTGTATTGCTATGAATCTCATCTACCTTGGAAAGATGTAATAAATTATTTCAGTGTTGTAAAGAAATTGATTCACGATTATTAGCCCCCCCCCCCCCCCCGTTTATTTGAATTTTGTGTGTGTGTGTGTGTGTGTGAGTGTGTGTGCGTGTGTGTGTGTGTGTGATATTCTAGTCACTGAAGCTGGCAACTCGGAGAAAACGGCGTAATTGGTACTTTAACTTTGTTAGCCCCACCGGTGGCAAGTATGATTGTTTTCTTTTCAAACGCTTACAGCCAATAATAGTGTTATAATATAAGAGATGAATTAATATTATAGTTAACTCTGTTGTAGGAGGGGCACGGGTTAGGATTTGAGAACAATCTCGTATTGAAGGGAATATTGAATATTCAACATAAATTTCCACAAGTGTGTGAATTAGAAACTGAAATCCACAAAACGTTAAAATTGCTGCACAGAGCAGGGAAATTTGTAAACAATTCACACATATCTGATCTGTTGTAAACACAACTTAAAACGTGTAAAGGAAGAGCTTACACAGTTTGTGCAGTGACAGAAAAATATCAATGTACTGTTCCAAGTAATTGCCATTTAGGCTTGATTTATAAATATTCATGCAGTTGTCAAATCAACTGTATTGTACTGTCAAATTGTCAAAGTGTTATATATCGAAGATTTAAGACTGATTATGTCAATGGACTACTGTTATATTCATAGAATAATCGAGTACGCTGTGATGATACAGAGAATATCAATATACCTTTAGGGAAAGGTACCCGGATGTTAATCAAAACGAGGCTAAAGGGTAGCAGACGACTTCACAACGGCGGCATGTGCTCTTGTTCTCGATAGTGTTGAGCTTACTCCTTCCGATATTCCAGGCTCTCATCTCGGCAAGAGCGCCCCAAAAACGTTGGGAGTGCTAGAGCTTTCATTTTGGCTGAAATGCAGAAGACTGCCAGTATCTGGTATGAAAACAATCTTGGTTGAACGGTAAGTTTGATTTTTCACTTTTTAAAATTATCGTCTGCTAAGTTACACGATGACAGTCTCACTATATGTCGTCTAGAGTTCAGCAAAATAATATCGACATATTCATGGGACATTGGAAAGGGTCATCTGTACAAGGGCTTGATAGAGCTATAGGTTCGCTATCATTCCAGCATAAAATTAAACTGACATTGCATTTATGTGGGTGGCCGGAAACATTACATTGTAATTTGTACAATGCTACATTGTAAGCTTATACGTAATGTGTATATAAACAAACAAAACTGCTCCGACAGGTCAAGCAGTGGCCGATACATTGTGATATATTGTGCTAGTGACTGAGTGACAATATTTCTTGCTGGTATCTGACTGCTGTAAGTGCTACATACAATATTGTTGTACACTATAAGGGTGGGGGGGGGGGGGGACTATTGCACTGTGCAGAAATGGATTTCTTCTGTCTGATATCAGTAAACATATGTTGCAGCCACATAAATCATATAAAGCAGACATATTTTTTTTTCTTTTCATGATATATGAAGTCAGTGTGTGACCGAAAATATGGTGCTTTTGGTATGTTACGTACAAGTATACAATGTCATGTGAATGCAATGTCAAGTTGAAAGTCATTAGAAGTCCCAATGTTATGTGCATTTTGTACATCTTACATCGAAGTTATGTGTACAAGTATAAATTAAAAATCTTAAAACATGCAATTCGTTCATGGAACAATATTACTCCGACCTTATTTAATTGAAATCCAAACTAACTTATTCATTAGTCAAACAAATCACTCGCAAAAAGTTCCCAACTTGGACAAATTACAAGCAAAAAGTTCCTGACTCGAACAAAATGTTCGTAAAAAGTCCCCAACTTGGTCAAATTGCTAGTAAAAAGTCCCCAGCTAGGGCAAACTGCTAGTCAAAAGTTCCCAACTTTGGATTGCTAGTAAAAAACCCAACTTAGACAAATTGCTAATAAAAGTCCCCCACTTGGGCAAATTCTATTAGAAAGCCTAAACTTTGGCTAATTGTGATTAACCCCCCCCCCCCGATATGTTGTATGTGTAATTATTGCTGTTGAGTGTTGCTATATGGAGTTATAATGGTCATATTGTCTTACTCAAACACAATTGTTTCCACTTATGAAATTTCACCTTATGTATTTTGAACAGTGGCACTTTTATCTGACAATTGATGCATTCTCACCAAAAGTAGCACTATTTGTGTGTGTGTGTGTGTGTGTGTGTGTGTGTGTGTGCGTGCGCGTGCGTGCGTGCGTGTATGATATTCTATTCACTGAGGCTGGCAACTCTGAGAAAACGTAGAAACGTCGATACTTTAACTTTGTTAGCGCCACTAGCGGCAAGAATTTATGATTATTTTGTTTTCATACGCTTACAGCCAATAATAGTGATCATGGATATACTAGTAATGCAAGCGGTACTGTAAATTAAGGAGGGGCACGAGTTATGATTTGAGAACAATCTCAGTATTCAAGGGATATATTTTCACAAGCTTAAGTGTGTGTATTAATGATATATTATACTTCAGACGTATAAAAGAATGGCTAGCTATATACTATTTAAAAACAGAAGCACAGAAAAAATTCAAATGAAATGCCAAACAGCTAATACAATTCGTGCAGTGATATTAGAAAAATATCAATGTACTGTTCCAACTAATTGTCATTTAGGCTTGATTTATAAATATTCATGCAGCTGTCAAATCAACTGTATTGTACTGTCAAATTGTCAAAGTAGCTATATTGCACTGTCAAATTGTCAAAGTGTTATATGTCGAAGATTTAAGACTGGTAATGAACAGTGGACTACTATTATATTCATATAATAATCGAGTATGCTGTGATACAGAGAATATCAATTGTGTCTTTCAAGAACTATGAAAAATTGTTATGTCATCCAGGTGTAATTCCTTTATATGACATATATCCGATGGATAGTCACAATCAATATCGTGAGACTGGGTATAGATGATAGCGTAACGATGAAAACCAAGTACATAATATACCGACCATGTCGATCGATATCATGGGAATTTGTCGGCTCGTTTGCTTGTCTCGCATGATCAGTTAAAACAAAATTCAACAAAGTCGGCGAGTAACAGTACAATTAAGATCGTCAGAATGCATATCAAAGTCAACAGTACCGAGTAACTTTTAATTTTGGCTGACTCGGAGATAAACTCCCAGATAAGTTTACAAATTCATCAAGATATCGATTCGTTGTCGCTGTGTCGATATGACACTGAAGGATATAGATTACATGTATAACCTGTCATTCCGAATTTACAGTGGTTTGACCACATGCCACATTAATACTGAATTTCAAGATTTGATCGAATTTGACCGAACGGTGGCTATTTTTGTCGCAAACTGACTACACCAGTTCTCTACTGTCTTGTCTCTGAAACGAACTTGAAGATTAGTTAATAGAGTAGAGTTCTAACTGAGTTACTCATTATAAATTTTAGGCACTGTGAAAATAAATCATGAATTTAAAGAAACATTTGCAGACAGACATCGATCCAAGCCAATGCAGCTAATAATTAAAGTACAACCGAGAGCGTTATTTGTTGACACTATGTCTCTCTACTGTTGCCCTTAGATTGATTGTGAATTTAAAAGACTCGATACCTTAGATAACGTTACTTGTTGAAGCTACTTAACCAGTGATTTCATCTGTGTACATAGTTACAGCTGTCAATGCAAGCTTATAATCAATATCAGTATCGTATTATCTGATTCTTATTTCCACTCTTTAGAATATATTTGCTGTACATTGTGTTTCGAGTTTGTTTGTTTGTATTACTATTTCTTGTAGCTGTTAGGAAATATACGTTGGCTACTAAACTAATCAGTATTACACTCTAACAGTAATTAACTGTCATAATACATCAATATAGGGCAGTCAACATTGTCTTTGCAATCTAAAGCGTGTCTTTGGTCGCTGACCAAACTGAACTCTCTGAGGAGATTCACTGTCGAACCTCATTTCATGATTTCACGTAGCATAAATATTGCTCGGTTGCTAAGAAACACCAAATTAAAACTCTTTCTCACCTCGTTCTTTCATGATAGAGGAGAAATATAGTTTCAATTTGGTGTTTCTTGGCAACTGAGCGAAAGTTGTGTGATATAAAATATGAAAGGATTGTCCAGAACCCCAAAGTTTATGAAACTACCGCATTTCCCTTTAATGTAGTTCTCCATATGCAGAGAATTAAAGCAATGCCATTCATCTTGATCAAACAATACTATGAAATTACTGTGATCCTACATTTTGATTTTGTCACTCCACAGAGACATTAACATGCGCAGTTCTATTTTCTTCATTCCATATAATAGGACATTGCATTTTGTTAGGTCTATTTTAATGGAAGGTCAGTTTCAACGACTTCACTGAGGTTTGTTTGACTTCATTTTGACAGCATACTTCAATTTGAAAAGTAATTAATTGTCATAATATATGATTATGAAAACATCAAAGAGGCACGTTCCTGAACTTGGGTCAATTAAGTTTCGTAATGAAATTGTAACTTTTGTGTCATTCAGTTGTTTTTTTTTCATTCTTTAATGATTTAGTTGTACGATTCTATAGTCTGTTGATAAAGGATTATGGTTTTGGTACATTTTATATCCCTTAAATAAACAACCACAGCTTTGAAATAAATATTATAGCTTTAGTACATTCCTCTATAAATAAATATAATAGTTTCAGAACATTTCGTAAATAAAATAAATAAATAAATAAATATTAAATGCTATAGTTTTGGTACGTGCGAGCTGACGATGAAGGGTCATCATATGTACTAATATTGTACAGAAGGGGAAAACATGATTGATTTCAATTTTAGTGACATGAGTTTTTATGGGACTGACATAGAATGAAATACAGTTGAATATTGCAATATAATCCTAGAGGGAGATGTGTATTTTTATAGGCTATTGTAAACCGAATGCCTTCCGTAACGTCCGCTTACTACACACAGTATATGAACTGATCAGTTACATCGGCACTTAATATTTTATTAGTTAATAAAATTGTAACAAGTAAAAACTACATCAGCAAGTTTTATAGGATACGTGCGCTTTGTCTTCATTAATATATGTACCAAATCAATAATATGAAATTTACAACTTACATTCTTAAGACGTAGCTGAATCAACTAAAATAATCAGGTATGCATATTTTTCATTAACTTAGAAAGCTGTATCAACCATATACACGGTACACTGTCTTTGGATCAATAAACTCTATACGACACAAATCGGACACATGTGCTTTGTTATCATCAATGTATGTACCGATCTCATATGAAATTTGAAGACTGCATTCTTTAGATATTGCCTAATTATTGAAATCGTTAATTATGCAAACGTCTGATTAATATTCATAGGATCTACCAAAACCTTATCAGTTCTTATGATTCTCATAAGAAAGATGTGTATCAAGTTTCATTGGCATTCACATAGTGGTCTTCGTCAGATTGTGTCTACGCACGCACACACACACACACACACACACACACACACACACACACACACACACGTACGTACGTACGTACGTACATACATACATACATACATACATACATACATACATACATACATACATACATACATACATACATACATACATGTATGTACGTTCGTACGTACGTACACACTCATACAACACAACACGACACAACACAACACAACACACGCACACATCTGTACATAAACAGGAGAAACTTTATCATGCTATGCAAGTTGTTAAATGTTTTGGCGTATTAATATCCCAATGTTAAGATACACAATCCCAGACTAATTGTTTGCTGTTCAAATAGATAGATCATCTTGATATATAGATCAAGTTGTCCTAAAAGCAGGGAACGTATTTCTTAAGTTCAAAAGTTACCCCCCCCCTTTCCATTTTCATTTTATTACATAAACACCCTATTTAGTTTACGCTCTGATTGTTAGAATATGATGGAATCAATATTTTGATCACGCCGTATTAAATTAAAAGTCTTTATTTTGGTTCAGGAGAATTATTTCACGATTTCACGTCACATGATTTTTGCAAGATTGCAAAGTTCTATTAGATGCACTGAATGTTCACGTCTCCAAAGTATTTATTACCTTTAGATAAATATTCATGAATATTCAGTGCGCATCTGATTAATATGCATATCTGCCAAGTCCCGAGAGGCAACAGCGGAGCAGTGTGAGAAGAATAGAGGAGGAATGGACTTTCGATTTGATGTTTCTTGGCAATCGAGCCAAAGTTTGCGGGGAAAAAAATATTTCGTGGAGTGGTGTTTCCCTGTAAAGTAATTAAATCACTGACGAAGTACACATTAAAGGTAAAACAGTCAGCTAAATTAAAATAATACATTGTGTACACAGTGCATATATTAAGCACATTATGATGGATTCAATGGGACGGGCTTTATTACCTTGTTCTAGATATGGGCTGATAACACTTGTACAATAATTGCTACCCAGTCATTATTTTTACGACATGTATGCAAATTCCACCATAAAATAACCTTGCTGTCTCCTCAAATCCCATAAATACAATTATAATCAAAAACATCTGAGTTTGTTGATGGGAATCGATGAGACATCTCACTAAAAACGGTAACTCGATGACATAAAATATACATGATTTTTTTAACCAAGATTTTGACTGCTGACTTTATAGCTGTATCGTTCAACCATAGTCAGTGGATGGGAACTCTCTCTATGGTTCAACACACTTTATTGTCTGATTGTTCATTGAGTGGTTAGATCGTTAATTGCTGATTACGTACACACCTTTTGGTCATACTTTGTACAGACTAGATAGAAAAGCAAAGGCTACACTGATTGTTTTCAATTCATTTGTCACTCTGGTTATGATTTTGATTACAAAATCCATTGATATGCTGAATTGAGTGATACACGTTGCATCACTTATTAATTCCAATGTCAATATTATTTCTCTGAGTTTAACATTATTTCCTCGGGGTCTCTCTAAGTAGGCACCTTGGCGATCATTATGCAGATTAAACTTTTAGCTTTATACCACATGGGATGTAAAGACATGCAGCAGTGTAATGGTTTATATGTACAATCTATACAGCAATACACATTAAAAATTTGCAGACCAACGTCTGTAACTTATTCACTTGTCTTTGCAAATATAACTGTATTTGCTTACAATAATGGCTGGAGTCGAGTGCTCATCTTTCCTATAGAACACCATCGGTCCACACAACAAATATGTTATCCTTGCTTGTTGCTGATGGATGGTTTAATCCAGACATTTTTAAAACAAAAGGGAAATATAGGACACTGGCATCCGCTAAAACATAGTTATACGAAATAGTTATACTGGGAGAAAGTAAAAGCAGATGAAAAATAGTATGTTTCTTTTGACTGAATATTCAGAGCGTGATAGATTAATAAAAAAATATGATATGTAACATGTACATGATCATCAACGTTACAAAGTACTTATTGGTTTTTCCCTTTGCTGCTCATGTATATTTCATTTTAATATTAGCTATGTTTCACTGTTATCATTAACTCAATATGTCACCGTAAACCACCTTCAAATTGTACTCGTTGACAACTACGAGCGTACCGGATATTGAGAGATTGCAAAGGAAAAAAGGTCATTAAGTAATTAAGTTAACAAGAGGCCAGAAACTGATAAGGTCTCTAGTAGGCATCAAATATCTAGGGAGCCAGGAATCAAAACTCTTTCCTACATTTCTCGGCGACTTTTAGTCACAGAATGCCTAATAATGAGATAAGTTTATAAAATATTCAAAGTACCACATTGACATGGTGACCTTTAACATTCCCGCCAGACAGACATATTAGATATTTACATATTACCACAAGACGAATTCGTAAGGACGAATTAATTATGATCGCCGGAGAGATATATTTCACAAGACTTTTTCATTCGCAGTAGATGGCTTTATTTCTCTTGTGACTTTTCAAAATATAAATTCATAATGCTACATAAAGCTGCCATCTAGTAGTGAACGACATTCTAGTGTTTAATCGTGCATTGGTATAATCGAGCGAGAATTATACATATAGTTATAATCAGACTATTTATCTTGATAAATACTTACACTGAACTTACTTAATATATGCACTCCGGCTTTTGCATCGAAGTAATGATAGAGCCACCCTATAGCGTTGACAGGTGTATACATGCAGATGTTCTTCACGGTCATGATCTCTGACAATTTCTTGGTGGTGCATCCTAAGAAAACGCCATCGCATCGTTAATTCGTTTACCTATCTTCGATGCTATCTTATGGTTATTAGTGATAATTGATCACGTTTCACCATTTAAAAATAGAATAATATATCAATTTAATTTTCAAAAGGAACAAAAATAACGGCCAAAACCTTTTCAAGTCGTCATTTCAAAGATGTAAACAGTTTAAACACTGTTTAGTGTATTGATAGTGTTGGAACTTCCTTGCAGCTCGTTTCCTCATAATGTCACCTTTTTGAGATTACTTTTTGTCTTCTCACAACATGTTGATGACCCACGACTTCGATTGCCAGAGAAAGCACGTCATTGTTGTAGATATTTTAATCACCATAAACTATTACGACAACTGCTATCACGACATTGTTCATGTAATCTATTTGATATCCTGTTTGCGATGGTGCACATATTCATACGTTCAAAGATCAACAGCTCGATTTCTATGCATAAAGCCTTAACGACGTTGGTCCCGAGTAAAGTGAAAATGCATAGCAATCAAACTGACGTTACTGTTCATCCTCGGTGCTTTAAATCACATCACATGCAATTTCAGTAGGATTATAGTTAGCTTTGTGGAGGCTTTTGACGTATTAAGGTCAAGTTATTACCTGTAGCAACATTGTGCGTAGATATTTCAAATGGTACACGCGGTAATGTTACGATGAAACTCATCCATGCACATGATAAATAAATTCAAAACATATACAATTATCATCAAAGAAGACCTGATGACTCCGAGGTTAAAAATTAGATTCATGGCAATGCATTTTTTGCGCATTACACAATTTTCATTGCAATATTGACAACTCGCGAGACTGACATAATGCATATGCATTTTGAATTAACTGGGTGCCTTGGGTATGTATCGAGACTTTTATCATGAGTGAATACATTTTCTGAAAAGAGGATAGACATGTTTTAAAGATTTATTTCATGCATGTCCTTTGTATCCTTTGTACATTGGGAGGGTAGAAAACGTTTATCCATCAATCGTTAGTCGACAGCGTATACTATAAACTACAGACAAATCCAATAACATGTACCTAAATGTATGAAATTTTACGATGGGGGATATTTCAGTGGGAGATTTACGTACATTTTTATTCATGTCGAAGTTAATGGACATAACGTTCAAAGAATATATATCATCTTACAGCAGATCTTAAAGAATCCTTGGCAAACACCCTCCCTGCATACCAAGTCTGTAGTTGAGATACCATGTGTCGGCCGATGTAAACACGAAATGAAAATCTCTCGAGCCGCTCGACATCTCTGGGAAATGCGATGAATTTTAATCGTGTTTAGGTGAAGTTAATAACCCTAGGGGGGTTCCAGAGCTGGCACTGTAATAGTAATTAATTGTGACATTTGACTATGCAATTAGAAAGCTTTTGAAGCTGTAAATTGAGATCAATGACTTAACGAGCATAACAATATGTGATGTTGCATGTAACGTTTAAAATCAGCGACAGGACCATGAACATATTAAGCATCTTTAACTAGTACCTCAACATTAAATGGTCCCTGTTAACAGCGGTAATTTCTGTACTTCTGTACTGTATTGTAGTGTTTAATTATAGTAAGCACGCATAACCCCTCGAATGTGTCTGACGTGTGTTGGTTAATTAAGGGATCAAGCCGCCTGTAAAACTGACTATCCAAGACCAAGAGAATCGTGACACTTTCTTATACACATGTATATTGAATCACATGTCATATCAATTTTCACCACACGTAACAGCATTGTTGTAATAATGTTTCCGGAATTTGGCTATTTGAAAAATTATAGTCACAGTGCGTGTATCGAATACTATAGTATTAATGTAACGGAACTAAAACGGATTAGGTTTTATACCTTCCTGGTTTGTTATGGCAACTGGGCAATTTTCTAATAAGAAGAAATGAACATCAGCATCAAGGGTCAATCTTCTACATCTAACTCTATGCCTTCGGCTATCCTTTCCCAATCATTTGTATGCTGCTTAAATTGATACCTCAGAACATGACCGCTAGTCATGGAGACACCATATTGATGGTCAAAATAAGACATGGGCCTGAAAGCATATGGAGTATCACCATTTAAAGAGTTGTGTTGTGATTTAATGAGCAAATATATGTCAGCACAGTCACGGCCATATTCAGCTTATAGAAATAACAACCACTTTGATAAGTGTCCATGTCCAAAATGAGTTGCTCAAGTTAAGCCTTAAGATTGTAAGCTATGCTGATCTATTTAGCATTTTACAAATGCGATTGAACTTATGGTAGTCCCTTCAATTGTGCCTTATTTGTATAGATGTAACGGGCGTTACGTCTCCACAGGAAAATTTCAAACAGTTAGTTTCATGTTTTGTGTGCCAAAAGTGAATTTATGAGCTCGCATACAAAAGTCTTCTTTGACGATAACAATTCTTTGATTTATATGTTATAAAAGATTAAATATAAATTGTAGTACAATAAGTCTTTCACAGTCCTGCTCAACTACTTCCAAAGAAGTATTTATTTCGCATGTATAGAAAGTGTATCCAGCTAGCATAATGATAGGGATCAGCTATCATTATTACGATTTTGTCTCTGGCTGAGGAGTATCCAAACAGAGTTTTAAAGTTGAGAGAGTTACATCTGCAATTAACTAATTAAATTTTAACTTGACGTGGTTGTACGATTTCTGTTCATGGTGATGACGACGTTAATGCTTAATTTGTGAAGACGACGCTGATAAAGAAAGAGTGCTTGATATAACGGGAATTAATATTGACCCTCTGACAAGCCACAGAGGACTTCAACAATAGCTTTCAAACTCAATCAGTGATATCGTTATCAGAAAGTCAGTAAAATGACAAGTTCAAGGTTAAAGAACAAACATATAGTGAATAATATGTATTCCGAAAATGCGTCAGGGCGCCCGGGATGTATGTATGGTAATTTAAATGATGGTATGCTGAATAAAGACAAATTGTGTCAAAACGCGAGGGGAAATCACACCAGGTGATGAAAGCTAATATTTCACTTTTTTACAGATAGGTTGGGTGATTAAATCATTGCGCCAGATAAAGATAGAAACATGCTATCGTCTTGGGAAAACTTTAATCAATAAATAATGTACAAGATTGTGTATTCCTTAAAGATTTGTTCTCAAGTGTAGCATCTAATAGGAGGTCGCAGTACGCGAAGATTTTACCAAAAGAAAGGTGTATTGGGCAGTGCAGTAACAGTGATGTCAAAGTAAAATTAATTTATTGTGAGGTTCTTTAGAGCTAAACAAATCAAATAAACGTCTTGTATTTATTTACGAAGCAATTATCACAGGAATTGAGTGAAAAGGGCAGTTTCCAAAATTTGCTTATTTGTTATAGTTTTGGTACATGGCCGATGGTGACGTCCAAATTTGAAGATAAGAATTCACTAGATGAGGAAGAAGATATACCTGTATTTGATTATATATAGCATGAATTTAGAGATGCAAAATGCCAATAGCTGGTTTAGCCTGTAGGTGCTATCATATCATTAAGAGTAAAGTGAAAAAATAAGAGTTGTTTGTCTGAAGACTTGTACAGCTTATTGACATAAAAGATTTTTATGTATATCCTTGTCACCTGTCAACTCGGACACTATTGATGACCATGGTAATTTAGTACTCTGTGTAAAGATCATGGTCCCTTCATGTTGACCTTCATGTCGTTTTTAGCTCAATGTGAACAACATCGAAATCAGCAACATATCAATAATGAATAATATCAGGTACTGACAATTACTCTCGCTTTCAACATTCCATCATTGTTAGTATTACTTGATAATGAAAAATATGGTAAATTGTGGAATTTAATTAGTTTTATCTCTGCACGTCATTTTATGGCCAATACATCCATGAATATAATACGAAAATTTAATGAACACTTGAAATTGAAACATGTGATCTCATTCCCTTCATCATCCTTCCTATATCTTGTCTTGATATAGGAATTCCTTACACTCATTTAGCAATTCTCTTGAATTGAACGATCGTCACGATCTTATAGCATCAATTCTGATATCTATTTATCCGATTAACTACTGAGATGAGAGTCCAAGCAAGTTCTAACAATATGAAACTTTGCCAAAAGAGGGATTGTATATGCAAAACAACATTGCCATATACACATTTTAGTTTCAATATTACGATATCTCTGTAGTTCGTGTCACACAGGACGCTATTTTGACACTGAATCCCATTAATCGCTTTTGAAACTTTCCAACGTTGACTTAATTTTTATTTTATTTTGTTAATTCAGGATATCATTTAATTAGTCATACTTAATGACCAGATGGATAGTTTACGTCTTACATTTGTGGCAGGTCCGACAGAGATCGATGCCTACCAAGTCGACATGCCACTTTTCATGAATCGGGTATATATCAAACACAGGGAAAACAATATACATCTATAGAAGAGTTGTTCTAAACACACACACACACACACACACACACACACACACACACACACACACACATACATACATACATACATACATACATACATACATACATACATACATACATACATACACATATACGTGTGCGCTGCACACTCACAAGCACGCAGACACAGACGCGCGCGCATTGTAGAAGTGAATAATTTTAATTCTAATGTTCAATGTCAATACTGAAAACTTGAATAGTATCTGATATTTGGTATACGTCGGAAAAATGATCACCGAATACTGTCCGTACCGTAACGTCGCATTTGTAAAGTCTATAAAGCCTGGAAATTTAAAGTCAAATGTTCATGGACAGAGTGTAGGCAAAATAACGAAAAATGGGTCCTAACATTAGGGATTAATTAATTCTATTCTAATAATAACATTCAGCCTGTCGATAAATTCTCCAGAGAGTTTATAACATGGGGTACTGTATTGACAATGTCCCAATCTGTTCATTTTATTATGACTACATGCACATTGTTTAATAATTCATACTGACTGAAAATACACTTTGAATGTGAAGTACCTTTCAAACGAATTAACCCACTTAAAAGAATTAGAATGTCAACGATAGCAAAATCGTGTTGTTATTTGATTTAGGACAAATACTTGTTTGTGAAGTATGCATTTCATTGTTTGTTGAAGTTGTCGAAAGATGTATGCTATGTCACACTAAAATACCATCTTTTACACAACTACAGTGGTTTTATGTCCAACACTGTTAGAATCCTAATTTCGTAAAAGTATGTCAAAAATTCAAACACACATAGAAGTTATTCGACTTGAATATGAAGGTACATCTATAGTGGTTTAAGAAGATAATAATAATGTTGGTTTTTATATAACTCTTCCCTACGCCGTGCTCGCTTACAAATGATACGGACCCAGAACCGTTACAGCAAATGGCTCTTTAAACTTCCTCAACTCAAAGCTCCCCAGGGGAGCAGTACATACAGTCCATTACAACCTTTATTACCGCACAGGATTAAAGCATTCACATTGCACCCTCTATCCTACCAGGTTCCAATTATAAAGCTGGGTCGAACGGGGCAGCTGGGTTGAACGGTGGTTCAAAGCTTCCAATGACTTTTAATAGACATTCAGAAACAAATCGTATCAGTGAGGCTTGAACCCCCAACCTGCAGATTCCAAACCGGCATGGTTGCTTAGAACGAGATGGAGTACATACCTGCTGGATTGTGTCATTAAATCGACGTTTTGGATGAATTTATTCAATTGCTGAATGTAATTAATATTAAATAAAATTTATGTATGCTTAATTACTTAATTATAGCCAACGATATAGCTTTCCATCATCTGAGTTATATGTCCAATGTCCACATCATATATCACATCACTGTGATATTAAAAAGGAGTGTGAGTTGCATTTTTCTTTGAGAGCGGTCAGATTTCACAAGACTATCCGCTTTCTGTGGAGTATATTATGTCAAGAATAATGAAATGATTGAATTCTTAATTTGAAAGCTCTCGATTCCAAACCAGCAAAATGGTAAAGATTGTGATTATGAAAATCTAAAGATGCGTTGGAGTGATTTTACAAAATGGAGGCGTCACCATACGTTAACATCCCCCAGCTAAAGCACAAGCGCGCGCACGCACACATACATACATACATACATACATACATACATACATACATACATACATACATACATACATACATACATACATAAATACATACATACATTATTATACATACGTATATCTATGTACGTTCGTACGTACTTACACACTCATACAACACAACACAACACAACACAACACAACACAACACAACACAACACAACACAACACAACACAACACAACACAACACAACACACGCATACATCTGGACATAAACACATGGACAGGGAAAACTTAAACATGCTATGCAAGTTGTTAAATGTTTTGGCTAACTGATCGGATTTGAGCAAATACAAATTGTGAAAGAAAGAAAAATATTTACTAATTCAAGATACAAAAATTAAGAAAAACCAACAATGTAAGAGGATAAAAAAGAGGGTGCCCTCTAGATGTTTGCATTGCCCTCTCTTCTTCGATGTGCAGACATTCTCGCATATAATTCACCGATATGTGCTCTTTTAAAATGTGCATAAGTGATTCGATAATTATTCTAAAAGAACGTCTTCAGTTCATTGATAATTTAGACTTCTTCAGATGTGTTACACCGACAGCTTTCGATGTATTTCCGTATGCCAGGAAGGGTGAAAAGTGCACATTTGATGTTTAATATGTTTGAAATTGACATTTGATATACTAATGGCATATCAATTTTGTCGTTAAAGTACTTATTTAAGTCGACGTCGCGACGTCTCACTCATCAATTGCACCATGTGGATACCGTTTGTGACATTTTGAAAGACGTGACGCCGTATTGAAAGATTGAAATTAGGGGTTATTAGTGTTACAGACAGAGCAAACAGTCAATGTAACCACATATTCACAAAACGTTTATTTCTAAGCAGAGGAAACAGTTACCAAAATTAACACAATAATGTAACCATTATTGCCCCTGTCATCCTTTATAAGCGAGGTAGTACGTTATACACGTAATAATAAGCAATCAAGTGGTTGCCAAGTCTAGGTTACCCAGACTCCTGTGACTATCGCCGCTGCCGTCCCAGAGTCTGAGTAATGCTACGTGATTGTGACTGTTCATACACGCAGTTTCTGATCGGATGAAAATAATTCATAATTTTTATTTTCACCCACTGTAAATCATGATATCAATTTGTTGGTTGTTCAATTGAAGTGTGTAACACTCCCATAGACACTGGCGGAAGCGGTCAGAGGAGCCTTGGTTACCAAGACCACTGGTTATCCCCTTTATTTAATACTTCCTCGCCAACAGTTTCTATCTCTATCTCCAAATGAAGCACAAAAAAGTCAGGAAACCATAAAAGAGAAATACGTCTATACTCTGACATATACATCTACAGATACAATATACAAGATTCGAAGTAAGGATCAAGAATACATTTTCCTTTTTAAGACAATTGTTTCAAGTAATCACAGACAAGGAAAAGTTAATCATACAAACTTTGTATTACAAAGGCTAAGGTACATGTCTTACATTGACATTTCAATACATTGCTAATATGAATAGCATTTCAATCACGTGTGTACTTATTAAAAATATCAGGAAATAGGGAAATTGCAAACCCGCCATGTTGAATGTTGCATCATGGGAAATGTGATAATAAATACTAATGAATCGGTATTGTAAACAATACTGTTACATTGTTTGCAACCACGAATGAACAATTCATAGTTACCCTGGCAATTGTGGGAGGTTTTTTTTTATTGGTAACCCCAGATTAGGTAATACGATAACCACAGAAAATCACATAGTCCTTTGCGTCTGAGAATGCTCAGTCTGGATTGCAAGTTCCCTATTAAATTATTTTCGTGAACATGCAACATGAAGAAAGAAGACAAATTGTTTCGCTGTTCTGGTGAAATAACGGCACTATGCCTACATTTCTAACATATTTGCGAACTACCAAAATAAAAACAAATATACTGATAAACACCCATTGTACATATGTGAACATATTGTCAGTGAATTTACTTTGCTCTTAGAAACTGTTCTGATTTTTTTTCTACACTAATGAGACTGACATTCCTGAGAAGTTTCCTACATGTGACTTAAATCATAACCTGGAAAAACACAATATACGACATACATACATACATACATACATACATACATACATTACATACATACATACATGTATATATACACCACCTACCCACCTACCTACCTACCTACCTACCTACCAAAATACATACATACACGATACATACATACATACATACATACATACATACATACATACATACATACATACATACATACATACATACATAAATGCAAATTAAAGAAAGGCAGTAAAACATTAATTTTGTCAAAAGTTGTCAGAACTTCGAAATTGTGTACAATTATTTAATTCTTATTTATATGCAAAATAGCATTACATATTTTCATATTTTGTTATATTTTGAATACTGCAATTCATTTTCAATCAAGACATTAATGCTGGAAATGGATAACAGTAAGTATGCTTACACAGTTAAATATTAAAAGGCCAAATCTTCAAGTTATACAGAATAAGTTTACTGTAGTAAACCGAGTTGCAAGTCAGGAACCATAACACTCTTGTATATGTCCTGTGTCTTATATTGGAATTGTCCACTATAGATTTCAATCATACCAAACTCGATAGGAATACTCCTTTGTCATTGAACAGGTTGATGCCAAGCCCCAGACCCACGTTGGTGGTGCTTTTGGGAGATGATAGTGATTGCAGAATTGTGTAGACATAGCAGGGAGTTTGCAGGAATTATGAGAGGATTTTCACCATCTGTACAAAACAGTACAAATAGGTAAGCCATGTCAAGCTACACACTTATTTTTGTGCAGTATTTGTATGCTTCACATGAATACAATGTTCACCTACAAGCTTACCAGCCTTTCCTACAAAGATGTTCGGCACGTTTAAAACGACAGACTCGCACATATCTCATGGACCTTGGTCAGTAAATACCGCGAAAGTTCCGACCAAGAATGAAATAAACGATATCCAGAAAACAAGTCGGTCTACCACAACCGCTACGTACTTCCATCGTTCAGCCATCTGCAATTATTAAAATACAGCCATTGTGATCAGTATCCCAAGAAAATATACGATTTTACTACTATTCACAATGAAAGACATTGAAATTGCCATATTTGACATAAGTGTATGTGTCTCATGTTTTTAGTATGGCACGGGGGGGGGGGGGGGGGGGGCAAATCCGCTTCGAACAATCATACAATTTAGATAAAATTGAAAGTAATAGTCCAGAATTTAAAGATAGGCCCTGGTTATTATTTCTGTATTTCATCATCTTTCTCATTCAAATATGCCTAACGACCTGAAGTGTAGTTTCAGTTACACCTAATTCTAGCCCATTCGTAATCTTGTGCAATAAATCTAAACACGGGAAATTTAAGTCTGACACTTAAATGACCCATTCGCATGAGATTGATGACTGCCTATTGTTGCTGGCACTTTGTAATTTTTGTTTCGTATAATTTTCTGTTGCATGGTTTGAAAAAGACGTTAGAGTAATCAGAACACAGCTATAACCATTTAAATTCATAAGTGTTTCCTGGCACTGGTGTATTAGATTTCAACAATATGACGGGGTTCAACAGGAAATTAATACTTCATGATAAACTTACACAACTGACAGCCTAGATACCTGGGCCTATATATAATTATATCTCAGATCATTATGGTAATCTGAGCTTGTGATAATTACAACGTGATACTTGACATTACTATGATTTACTCACAGGAACACAGAAATCACAGAATCAGTTGATTTTGGGGGTCTAGAAAATGTATGTTAATTGTGAAATTGATAATGAAATAGTCATGACAGAGATAGCTTAGCTCAATATTTTGCATTAAAACTTTCTTTTAATAATACATTATATTCTACAGAAATGTATCACCAGGTTTGACACACGGACAGAATAATGGACTGCTTGTGTATGTATGTATGTATGTATGTATGTATGTATGTATGTATGTATGTATGTATGTATGTATGTATGTATGTATGTAAGTATGTATGTATGCATGCATGTATGTATGTATGTATGTATGTATGTATGTATGTATGTATGTATGTATGTATGTATGTATGTATGTATGTATGTATGTATGTATGTATGTATGTATGTATGTATGCATGTATGTATGTATGTATGTATGTATGTATGTATGTATGTATGTATGTAAATTTAACGCCCAGCCGGAGTACAAGTATGTATGTATGTATGTATGTATGTATGTATGTATGTATGTATGTATGTATGTATGTATGTATGTATGTATGTATGTATGTATGTATGTGACAGTATGCATGCATGCATGCATGCATGCATGCATGTATGCATGTATGTATGTATGTATGTATGTATGTATGTATGTATGTATGTATGTATGTATGTATGTATGTATGTATGTATGTATGTATGTATGTATGTATGTATGTATACAAGTATGTATGTATATATGTATGTATGTATGTATGTATGTATGTATGTATGTATGTATGTATGTATGTATGTATGTATGTATGTATGTATGAGTGTATGAGTGTATGAGTGTGCATTTATGTAGGGATGGATGGATGGATGGATGGATGGATAGATGACGGACGACTTAATGGAGGTACTAACTATTGAATGCGGGTGACAGTTTGGTACAGTAAAGGGTAGTGTGAAAACAAAAAATGTCAGTTAATCGCGTTGTTAAGAATTACTAAAAGGTTTCTTACCATGTCATCTTTAATTTGAGAACGAGTCTCATTATTCAGAAAGCGAACTTCCTGAGCGAGTCTTCGAATCAAAATAAGTTGCTCGTCTTGACAATCACCTACAATCTTTACGCTTTCCACTCCATCAATAAGGGGAATATGAGACTCTCTATCTTCAAAGGCAGAAGCTGTTTTCCCAGTTTTACTGGAGTTTGCCATATTTTTATTTTCAGTTTTGTCATCATACGTAGCTGTCTTTATCTCCCTTTCAGTAAAAGGGCGAAGACACATTAATTTTGGCAGTACTTTGAGAAAGACTTTCCGTGTGAATCTACTCATCGCTATATCATGTGGTGGCCGATGATGCAAACGAAGGACTAAAACATTCACTGCTGTTGAGATCGCTATCAGGAATGTGTTGAACAGAAGGTAGCGAACAATCAGTGGCACACTGTCAGAGTTTGGCATTATACCACCAACCAAAAGATGGAAGACAGATAACGCAATCAAGATCGAAACGTTGAACGATATCTTCTCTCCGGAGTCACATGGCAGACAGAATGATAACATAGTTAACAGGGCCAGCAGGACAACGGGAGCTACTATGTTGATTATGTAGTACACTGGTCTACGAGCAAGAACAAGTGTAAAAATTACTCGAGACCAGCTGGTGTCAAATACAAAGTACGCGTTCTCCTGTGCTTCCGCGGTTGTGTTGATAATGTCCCATTCTGTATTCGGTATCATTCCTTCTAAACGAACAGAATTACTGGACAAACGGATAATCAGTTCATCAGTTGTGTACTGCCACGATTCAAATATTATTTCACACCTTTGTATGTCGAAGGGAAAATGGCGAATGTCCAGAGTACATGGTGTTTCAAATACCATGGTTGGTGGATAGTTGATAACACCAGTGGAGTACAGAGCAACACGTTCTGGTGGCGGAATATTGTAATCCTTGTTTGCACTGTGAAATAAATAAAAAATGAACTATTGGTTTTGCTATTATATTTTATAAGAAACCGGAGCACGGCAGTGCAATAACCATTATCAAATAATCGTCATATTGGTACTTTTAAATTCTAACTTTCAGAATTTGACGCTACCGTAAACATTATGATACATAAGTAAAAGTAATTCTTCACACAATTATACGCTTGATTAAATGCTCGAACACGCTTTTTCCAGTGGGGCAGATCTTTACCATGTTGCTCATCAATTTGAATTGAAATCTCAGAAGATAATATGCATACGATATATAACATTAAGCTTTATACTGCCATAGGAATACCCCATATTGAAACAAAAAGCGGATTTATGGTATCATAAGTCCTTAGTCCTTAAAATGTACACTGCGAGTACCATTAAGAAATTCAATAGATACGTTTCATCTTACTTGAATAATCTTGGAGTCACGCAAAATTTTACACTAGTCTATTCTTTAATCGAAGCCAAATAACTTTGATATGAAATAGGTTATATTTTTAGGCCTAATTTGATCATCATGGTAGTAAACACTATTCTTTCAAAACTGACACTTAACGAGTGAATATACTGCAAAACAATATTGTTATCCAAGGTTTTTGAAATGTTACATTTTTATCAGCAAAATATCAAAATAAGTGTAAGAAAATAACCAACAATAGATTTGAGTTCATTGTGAATCAAAATGAAAAGGTACCTTTAACTGATTCGATAATGATTGTCAACTAAAACTCTCAGATATGATTTACAATCAGTGTAAGTAAGTGTTAGTAATAGTAATGAAATCGTAAAACACTCTTGGTATTGGTATTTATAATTACAAAACTTAAAATCAAACCAATTGTGATAATTATAATATTATAAAGTATGTATTTTAAATTTCATTAAGATCAGCCCTGTGGATTTAGAGGTGTCGAGTATACAAATAGACAGCACGCACGCACGCCCACACGCACGCACACTCGCACGTACACACACACACACACACACACACACACACACACACACACACACAATCATACAACATTGATAGTCATCATGGAAATATACTAGGTTTGATCTCAGATCACTATAGAAAGAGGTTTGATAATGTTATCATGGTATAGTACAGTAAAATATAATCATATTAAAAATTACTTCTCCTTACAAGAGATAACGAGGAAGGCCAATAAAATCATCACACCGTGACGTAAATATATATCCACATGAAAGAGTCATTTTATGATATCACTTCATATGTTAATAATAATAATCATTATTATAATTATTGACTGCCACGTGCACATTTACGTTAATAGCTTGATGGGAACCAAATATTGGAAACATGTTTTCCAAGTAAGGCAATATATAATGGACAAACTGGTCAGAGATAACTTCTTATAGCACATAACTGCAAAGGCAGAGTACCTATTTATGAGACTGTTGCAAAGTTAATATTGCAAACCCTTCTTAATTGGAGTATATCCTAGTAAAACTGTGTTAAAGTGTCTACGAAATAGAAGTACAAACGTTATTTATTACCGCAATTACGAGTTTTAGCGTGAAATAATAACACAATGTTCTGACAAACACATTTATCAGTGTAATTTCCGTTTAAATGACAAAATCCTGATTAAAAGCCAAACTGTGATAATTGTGATTTATGGTTCATTAAAAACAAAACATCTATTTGTTATGCTGTCTTTGATAATCGAAACAAGGAATTGGAGTTGCTGAAAGGCAAGTCATTGCAAAGCGTGATAAATTACCGCATTGGGAACGTCCACAGTACTACACAGTTTAGGAATCTTGCAATTGTATTCCAATCCCGACATTATTTTGACATTTTTCACTGATGAGTAAGGGATCAAAGAGTCCATGAAATCGAAGTGTCACGCGAACTCTGTATTATTAATTGTAATTACCTATTTGCGAGAATGATGCTGGGAGTCCATATCCACTCCGTAGGAACTATTGTGCGTTGAAGATCAACTTCAGATGAATTCCACTGCAGGCGTTTGTCTTTCCAACTCTACAGGAACGAAATATGTATGTGCTCGAATTTATAATTCAGCAGTAATATCAAATATTACGGATATATTATGATAAGTGTAATCCATTATTTCGGATGTCAACTTCAAAATACAACATGATCATTAACTTTAAGCAAAACGTACATGGACGACGGTGCGGGATATATTACCCTCCCTAAATGGATATTTTATGATCAATTCAAAAGATAACACTCGTAGCGAAAGGTGTAATTCAATTAACTGGCGTCATAATAGAGAATGATCGGAGACAGAACTGTCTCAGTGGATCCTGATTGAATGACTTCATTACGTGACAAAATAACCTGCAAACCAATTAAAATTGTAATGACTTGAGGACTGTGAATTCGAAATTTTTAGGAACGTACCTGCTCAGTCCACCCACTACTTGTTATAATCTGACGTTTTTCATCCTAAAAGATAATTGAAATTAGATATGTAAACATGGAAGACATTTCTTACAACAACATTAGATAAAACGAATGTTTGAAATATTTCGAACTCATGTAATCGGCTATGCAGTCTTTGATATCTATGCATCTTCAATATGAATTATGATATATACGCTCTTTGACACAAATACTTAGCATTTGGGTGTTTGAGATGCACACAAGTGTGTAAATGTTTACACAACACCTTACATTAACATGTACAGTTCTTGAAATGGTATAATTAAGCCATAAACAATGTCGTCTATGATTAAACCATGATGCTTTCTGCTTAATGGCTTCTCTTCTTGCCCATTTGATCTTCAACATACAATTTAAGGAGTTTGATGTGAAAGGTCTGTTTCTGCAAACCGCCAATTGACAAACTCTTCTCATACCTTTAAACACCCACTGCTTTAAACGATGCTCTAATATGACTTCTTTTAAGTTTAATTATGCAGCATGTCCTTACAATTAAATTGCTAATTCACTTTACAACATTAATATTCCTAGTACATCTTTTATCTATTTAATTTAACATGGAAGTGCTGTGATTTCCATACGCAAACACTTCCAACAGCATCTAGACAAAGTATTTAAACTATCATCGATGTTAAATATCTGATGTTAGGCTTCATTTCGTTTTATGTACCCTTTGAGAACAAATTAATGAACGTTGGAACTTTGCTTAAAGCGGTCACTACATACCACATCAAGTAAAAGAGTTATCCACAGTTTGAAATCAAGAGTCAGAACTTCAACGAGGTCGGCTGGTCGAACATATTTACTGTAGTTATAGAATAGGGTATCCTGTAGTTTCTGTTCAATCTCAAAAGACAATGTACATCCTATGAGAGAGAGAGAGAGAGAGAGAGAGAGAGAGAGAGAGAGAGAGAGAGAGAGAGAGAGAGAGAGAGAGAGAGAGAGAGAGAGGAGAGGAGAGGAGAGGAGAGGGGAGGGAGAAACAGAGACAGACAGACAAGCAGATAGGCAGAAAGAGGTATTAAAGCATATCTTAATATCCACGCATCATTACACTTATTTCTAAACCTGCAGGTACGTTCACAGATTACAACACATTATTTATACACATATAACTATTGACCAATTACAAGTAGAGAATATTTAATGTTAGATCTAAAGGCGGGCAACTTATATATTAGCGAACCATGTGAAGTAAAAACATAAACATGCACTTTGATGTCTAATTCTGTTATTTCAAGCAGGAATAATGATTGATTGAAATAAGTGCTGCTTCACTGCCTTCACATGAATATACTCAAGAGTCATCACCATATTTAATGAGGTCATTACAGGGTTAATAAAATATTTTGGTATAACTTGTTTCGTCGTCTTTATGTCTACATCTGTATGTCTGATAGCAGTTCGAATTTCAAATCCCTAGTCACAGCCAAATGAATGAGGACGGCAGACAGATCTAGAGATAGTATTTGAATACCTGATTTATCCTTTTTACATTTCACAGTATTTGAAAGACATCACTAACGTACAACAGTTAACGATTTGTATTAGTGTCTGCAAATTCAGCTCTTGACAAAAGCCCGTGATATAAACTGCAATTTTGTAGACGATTGCACAATTCAGTACCACTTCACTTGTTATTACAGCTTCTGTAGCTAAACTATGACAACTATCAAGATATCGTCATCGGGTCAATTGTTAATCAGAAACCGTACTAAAATAAAACATTTTCCACGAATATGATGGTACCGTACGTACCTTTCCAAGTGAGAATACAACTTGCAAAATATCGTCAAACAATAAAAGACAAAATGGTTGAATTATTTTTGCGTTTAGAGTTATATTTTGTTTTATACAAACATCATTTATGACAAACCGGTTACGACATGCACATTTGTACCAGTCCTGTATATTTGTTAGTATAATATTCCTTAGAATTAAAGTGGGTACTCTGTACAGTTTATAAATTTATATTAGAAATATATTGTTTTATGCAACTAGTCATCTCTCTCTCTACACAATCTCTGTTGTTACACATTACTAAGAATTACCATTAAGCTTAGATATTAAGTTAGCTCTGTGTAAGCTTATGAATAAGCCATCAATTTAGATGAACAGAGATGTGTTCAGTGCACTGGAACAGGAGGCATTCTTTGTACATCTGTTTGACAAAGCTTCAATTTGAAATGGATACACGTCTCATTGTCTCTTCACTTATACAAAGTGGTATGATACTATATTTGACCACAACATGCAAATTAGACAATAGATAGAGCGGTTGAAATAGAATATTGGGTATTGATCATACCAGCGATATTGCAGTGACGTTTTGGGATATTTCGGCCGGCATTAAGAAATCTACCTTAAAGTAGTTTCAATTATGTATCAATTACCTGCAAGGGCAAAGCAGATTAATATGTTGAAGGGCCAAATCTTCATACTGGTAATTGATTCTCCAAATTTCTTCCTCCGTATACTGGTTGATTGACCCGAAACTGCAAAAAAAGAGGAAATATTCTAAAAGCATCATTTCGTTTTGTCCCGTCCAGTGCATGTATTTCAAATTGGAGGAGGAATACATTGTTCCGTCTTGACATGGATGGACCCGATGTACGTATTACATTACCACATATGTATTCCACATCACGAGATGTGGTTCCTGTCCAATAAGCATGTTTGTTTTTTCGACATTTTCGAAAATAGATATTACCCTATTCTATAACTACAGTAAACATGTTCTACCAACCGACCTCTTTTGTTGTGGTGCATGGTGTTTTAATATTACATTATCTCATGTTCTCATTTGTAATATGTGATATATAACCCGTTTCTCATTATCCATTGATTAACTGATTAATATAATTAATACAATTAAATGAAAAATATAGTCACTTTATTTGTTATGAATTATAATTAATTTAAAGGAAAACATAATTAATTACTAAATTAATTA
>NC_135563.1:19144650-19167150 GCF_964340395.1 Glandiceps talaboti | reverse complement strand
GCTTTACATTATTTGTTATTACTTTATTACGTTAATTGTCTGTTGACTTCACATGAACACAATACTACATATGTTCTAAATATTTTAGTCGTTAAGTTTTGCAGTATGTTTCGGACATACGGTCCTGTTCTACCTAAGATTCTGAAAAAGATACCTTTCTTCACTTTTTAGTAGCATGATTTGGTGTTGCTTCTATATTCCATAGACATTTACGTTATTGACATGTCAGTTTTCAAATTTTGTGAAAATATTACCTGTATCTCATTTTGTGACAACTTAATTACAATTTGTTCACATCCCTTGGTTTCATTTTGTGTGTCGTTATTGAACAATTTGTTGCGATCAAATAAATATGGATGATTAAAATGAGAAAATACTCTAAAAAAATCTTACCTGTTTTCACTTGCGTCTAGCCTGAGTTGATACAGCAATCTGACCACGTTAGTCACACTCCTTATTAAACGAATTCATTACATATTCACTAACACGCGCCCTCAGTAGCCCACGACACATTGAAAGTGACTTCACAAGATTGCCTGTTGTCCGACCGTTTTAACCAGATTTCATGGAAGAACTAAGCTAAAATAAATGATTTCTACAAAGATATCGATGAATTTGAAACCTAACTTGTCTGTGATAATATAACTTACGATATGACTGTAATATACCTGATGCAGTATTCGACTCCTGGGCACAGTATGATGGGGTTGATGTATAATTTAGAGAAAATTATGGCCTTATAATTCATGACAAAAGGATAAACACAAAGCTATATTCGCTTCAATACATTACTTGTCCATATAGAATAATATGTCTCCATTTATTTCGTCATCTTTGTTCTCCACATAAACTACAGTCGATTCGTCCAATTTACGACATCTAAAATCAATCCCCTCTTATTGAGTCTTTTATTAGCATATTTCATTTCACTAGTCGTGTTTTAAAGACCGTGTGTTGCATCCTCAATAATAAGGAGTTGTAGTTTATCACCTTTACATCATGATTCAATTACAGCAATGACTTAGTTGACTTAATCAAAAGTTGTACATGATACGCTGCTTGACTACGTGAAATCTTGTCTAGTCATGTAATAGAACCATCAAATGTTTAAAAATCACTATCGCTTCATGGCTGAGATTGGCACTTTTTCCACCTGTTCCGTTGTTTGTTTGTTTGTTTGTTTGTTTGTTTGTTTGTTTGTTTGTTTGTTTACTGACTATGTAGTTTTTTTACATTGTATTATATGTACGATTATTCATCAGTAATTGACAGATTGACACAACTCTTCGTGTGACGTCACTCATACTGAAAGGACACTTAATTAATTACATTTTGTCCATCTATGCTGTATTTAATCATTTTCCGCAATATTAAATTCACATAAAAAAACATTTAATTGGACATCAATATATTTAATTTTATATCAACAGTATATTGGATAACCAATTGATAGAAGTCATCAAATTCAACACAAAATGACAGAGGGGCACATAAATATGAACATGCCAAGATCTGTCAAACCTGACATCGGGAAATACTAGTTTATCAACAGATCAGTCGACACCTGCCATAAGCTTGGACCACTAAGCATTGTAAACGTGATCCAAGTACCACCCAACTATTTGAATACATTCTTGGCACTCACTGGTAACATAAAGCTACCAAGTACAATCCAGGACTTTGTCCTTTTTACTAGAATTTATGCTTTTCATTTGTGTGTGCCTAACTCGCATCCAAAACCAGAAGCCCATGTCACTCTATAGTAAATACACAACTTCATCACCACCATGTTAACTCCTATTGAAACAATATTCTTCTGAAATTCCTGGTTTCTCGGTATTTGTTTGCCACGTCTAAGATTCTAACCAATAACATATTCCTGATATGAAGGTTATGTTTTAATGAAAAAGTGAAAGAAAATAATCATGAAAACGTAGTCTGAGTTTCATCTATGTCTCGTAGAAAAAACAATAATATCATTCTATAGGACAGATCACATCGGTCAATGACATGTGTTTAAAACATATGATGTAACCTAAATGTAAAGTACAGCATTCACTTTAAACTGTATATTTGATGACTTTGAACAGACCCTTAGTTTGATTTTTGCATAAATATTTAGATATGGCCAACGGAAAACCTGACTACATTGCTCACATTTTGTTGGGGCATCCTGAAATATTTAAGTTAAAAGACTGGTGACATCACAACTGTCTCCCTACTCAGCGCGATTAATTTGTTCACTCATAAAACGTAAATCGATGCCGCGTTGAACACACTGGTGACTCTGGAAGTGCAATTTACCAGGACATGTTTATGATGACGAAGAATAACGTTTGCCCAAATGTACTCAGCTGGGTATTTTCAACGCAATAAGTGTTATTCGTAATAATAAAAGCTATATACAGAAATAAATTATTTGTTTTTTAAATCCCAGAATATCATCTCTCAACTTTCTCACATCGTAAGGTAGTTGAACGTGTATGAAGGACGCCGACCAATTTGTTCACTATCCATTCTGTACCAGTTGGCGATATCCACAATCGCGTTTCTTTCTGAGCACGTCTGCGCAGAATAGTCGAATAGAGCAGAATGTGGTTGCAAAAGGAAAGCATAAGACTGAAACTAGTGTCGCCATCATTTGCGAGGCATTTCGACAGTGAAATCTCTCACAATTCATAACTTTGCTAGTGATGTACCAACTAATTTACATATGATTTTTTCAAAAAAGTACCCATCAATGATCTTAAATGAAAATGTTGTATTCGTTAGAGACGTACTTTGGGATGTGTGATTCCATTCATCTGGTGATACGCGACTGAAGTATACGATTCGAACATCAGAGTAAATACCAGAGGGCGTAGTTGTTGATATAATTGAAGAGTCATTCTCAACGGGCATCAACTAAACATATACTGGAAATTTCCAGTAAAAGTCTGTCTTGAAGGGCGCCATCTCTAGTCAAGTCATAAAACCTCGTGGAACGAAAAAAATCAAATTGTGTATGAAAGTTCTTTAAAATAACATGTTTAAAAATAATCCTTTACGAAAAAAGTTAATCAATGTAAAGTTTCAATTATTCAACTCTTTCACCATGGCAACATATTTCCAATTAATATGTGCATATAGTTTGTGTTTTTGACACCATATGTTACCTTTCAAAATGAACATTTTTTGAACCTATGCTTGTGGGATGAACAGGTGGTATACAAATGAGAAAGAATCTTATCTATCATGTTAAAATAATTATTGTAACATAGAGGAAGCAAAAGAAAGTTTCTTAGTTGTGCCTAGGCTGATGATTCAAAGATTGAAATGAAGCATTGGTTGTGAAATAGCCGTATGTCTTATGAATGACGTTCCCTAAACATAAAAAAGGAACAATTTAATTTGTGGAAATTACACAACTTGTACTATTGGGTACGCGTTAAATGAGTCTAAAAAACACAAACACCGTAGATTCATTAGGTTTTAAGTTTACATATTGCTTATTCCTGGATTCATTTGAATAACAATTATTCCGACCAAGTGGGTTAGAATAGAAATCCACAAGAACAGACGGTCCATCACCATGGCAACATATTTCCAATCTTCCATTACCTATAATGTTAAAATAATGAAAGAATAATAACGCTTTATTTTCATTCCTGCACGTAGTCTGTAACCCATAGATGTATACATGCACATTTAGAAACATTCTGATTTTAAGTCTAAGGGAAGTAACTTTAAAATAGTAAAGGTCTTGTATATAATCTGAAAAAAAATGAAAAAATACGAAAGATATGATGCTCCACAATGAAGTGAATCATTTCTTGCTTATGCGCATGCGTCAATAATCCAAAGTGTGAAATTTGGTAACAACCTGAACACAGGTGAGGGATATGGAAAGCCGTTTAGGACAAAATGGTTATTCTTTTACAGGCTCTTTTTTATTATTTTTTGGTGTTTGTGTTTTATACTATTTTCACCCATGTATGTAGATTATATAGGAAAACTACATACATGGTGAAAGTCTGAAACACCACCCCAACCCCCCCCCCAAAAAAAAAAAAAAAAAAAAAAAAAAAACTCAAAAAGAGAATAATCATTTTGGCCTGAAAGGCTTGCCATAGGGAGACGGTACTTTCTCCCTATTAAAGGTCTGGTGCATTCTCCGTGATCACGTCACTTTGATCTTAAACAGCGCCAGCTATCTTGAGGTGAACAAGACTGACAGTTTGCAGTCGAAGCTCACAGCTTATTAAAAATCTGTTGCGTGTATAAGTATTCGTTACAATTTTAGTACTCGTGAAATTTGATATTTAGTAGTGAATTGATCAAATGAATACAAGTATATATCCATTTACCTCGTGTTCAATGGTTTCTGAAAGGATGCATCGCTTCTGGCTTTGAAAGTGTGCTACCAAATATCTCATTAAATGTAGAAGCTCTGACGTAGCTTCCGGGGTTGCCCTGTCTCCATGATTTTCAATGTGGTTGATGGTTTCTGAAACACTTGATATGCAAGCACGAACACCTTCAGCATTTGAAGCGTTTTCATATTTAAAATAATCATCCTGAATAGTCTTTGGTTTACCCTTCTGCCGAGTAACCACTCGATTCTTCATACACATGACCTTTGGTAGGATTTTGAAAAACAGCTTTTTTACAAATGAGTTAATCTCCTGGTGTCGACCTGTATGGTGAATTCTCAAGGTATATACCGTTATGGTAATTGACAAAGCAACAAGGATGGTATCGAAGAGTAGGTACCGAGCAATCAATGGGACACCATTCGCACTCGGTGGAAGAGTGTCTGTGACGAGGAGATTGAACACTGACATTGCTATTAGTAAAGACATGCCGAATGACATCTTCTCCCCTGTATCTACTGGTAATAGAAAAACTAGAAATTTCAGGAGACTAAAAAATAAACATGGCAGAACCATGTTTATTATGTAAAATAATGGTTTTCTTTGTATCACAACAGTACAGAAGATCTTTTCGTAGTCTCCATTCATATCTAGTTCGACGTAAAGCGAGGAGTTTCGGAGTGTCCATTCGGTACTTGGAGTGAAAAGCTCTCCATACATGTCCCGGATCATCGGTTGTAGTGACATATGGTCCTTTGGAGAGGACCAAGGTCCGAATTCAAAGGTACAAGTCTGTTTATCAAATGGAAAGTAAACTATATCCAACGTACACGGAATTTCAACTAATGCCACTGGATAGAACAATATTGATCCGTCAGAGTTCACTGCCGTTTTTTCTGTCATCGGTATTTGATAATTGTCACTAACACTGCAAATAACCAAAACAAAACTGTATTGTAGTTTCTTTTCCTTTACATGACATTTGTCACTATGTATGTGGTTGATGGTTTCTGAAACACTATATATATACGCTCTGCCACTGCGGTATAGAACACTGCGGTATAGAGCACTGTCTTAGCAGATTGATACTCTCCAAGTATATATATATATATATATATATATATATATATATATATATATATATATATATATATATATATATATATATAACTCGGTGAGTATCAATCTGCTAAGACAGTGCTCTATACCGCAGTGGCAGAGCGTATATATATATATATATATATATATAAATATATATATATATAAATATATATTTATGTGTGTGTATGTGTGTATGTATGTATGTATGTATGTATGTATGTATGTATGTATGTATGTATGTATGTATGTATGTATGTATGTATGTATGTATGTATGTATGTATGTATACATGCCGTGTTGTTGGGTGGTTAGTTTGTTTGTTGGTTCACAAACAAGGAAATTTCCTTGCCTATGTTTGGTCGGTTGGTTGGTCGGTTGGTTGGTTGGTTGGTTGGTTGGTTAGTTAGATGATAGTTTGGTTGCGTTGGAACAGGAATTTGTGGGTGATTGAATGTGTGTTTGCCCTCTGCATAGATACAGGTGTGTACACTCGATATGCATAAAGTAGACACATGGCAATATATATCATATATCACCTGTTGTACAGCACGATATCCGGTCTCCATATCCATTCAGTGGGAATGACAACTTTGCTTGTACCATTGTATTGTGATGGATTCCATTGTAATCGTGGATCAATCCAAAACTATGTGAGATAAAGTTAAAATTAACAGTATGAGGTATCTCAAATAGTTGCTATTGTATTATTGTCTGTGTTTCTACACTGCGGTATTCTAAGCGTGATTACCAAACCTTAAATACAACCCCCCCCCCAAGTATATTTAAATATTTACATTTCTACATACCAGGAATGTTGCCCAATCAAGACATATATAGCTTTGAACTTAACTGATGGCAGTTAAGGAGCTACGCACAATTAAATCTTGATTTTGAATTTTATTTATGTCAAATTTTCATCTCGACACGTCTTACACATATAATCTTGTGGTGGGATTGTTATACATTTACATCATAGTCTTGGCAGTGGTATAATGCGTCAAACATTCTTTAGTTTACAAATCTCTTACCTGTCCTGCCCATATAGTAGCTTTAAATATCTGTTGCCTTTCGTCCTGAAAGTAAACAACATGTGCCACGGTTAGTCGATTGTTAGGCGAGATTATATATGCTTTATAAGTTGCATCATGTTGTTCTTCCTCGTTAGCAAGCAACTAATCGACCTATATACCAAGCAACCAACTAACTAACCAGCCAACTTACCTACCACCTACCTGCTTACCTCCTACAAGAAACACACTCACCTATACTAATTAAACAAACAAACAAACAAACAAACAAACAAACAAACAAACAAACAAACAAAGAGATATAAAGGTAGCGATTTTTTTGTCAGATAATTTATCCACTTTGAAGACATGAAATCAAACTTTTGACTAGAGAGACGTGTCAAACGAGTTTCTCCTGTTTACAAAGCATGTTTAGAAGTTTTAGCTCGAAGTACTAAGACCTGCGTACTGTAAACAAATTGTCCTGTTAGTTTATTTTTGTCGACACATTTGACCATCATGATATCATATAATCTTAGGAGGTTTGTAACGTAATACATCTGTTTTTGCCGATGATTTCCCTGTAATTATTTTCTCTATAACAAATGCATGGGATTTTTTAAAATATGAATTTTACCCAAGAAATTCCAAATGATAGATTATGAATTGGAAACTTAACCCCACCTCTCCCAGTCCTATTACTTGTCCTGAAAACACGCCATTATTTTTTTTTACAATTTTATCACTATTCCAGTATTAAAGAGGCAAAATTGGTGGGAAATAGGTATCTATTTTGATTATTATTTCGAAAAACTAACAAAAGGTGTAAACAGTTTGGTATAGTACTACCGGAAGTGAGCGACAGGCCACATGCACATACAGGACGTGACGTAGTGATTACTTGTATTTAATGCAAGTTTTGTTTAATCATTTCCTTACGTACAATAACAGACTTTGTACTGTACTGTAGTAGTACTAAATTGCAAACACAGACGTTGCCTATGCTGTTTCACATTATATGTTTAAAAAACAAGGTAAAGTTGTTTAATGAATTAAAAATCAAAACTAAATACTCCTTTCTTATTCTCATATTGCAGTAATAATGAATTCAGTAATGACGCCATAAAACTCACCACATCAATTATCTGGTACAGAACCAATGAAAACTGTACAGTCACAAGTTCTTCAGGTCGAACAAATTTATTGTAATTTGCAAACAGATTGTTATAGAGCAAACTTTCCTCGTCAACTTGAAAACTTTGAACTTCAAATCCTGTACAAAAGATAAGGAAGTCATGAAATATCAAGTCTATCAACATACTGTATATACATAACGCACATGAACTACTGCTCTAGGTGTTTTCAAATATCTATTGGTATCCCTTACTATTATAATTACCGTTTCACAATTACATGTAAAACCATTTAAAATATGAAAAGAAGCATGTTTAGATAATAAAACGGATGTATACAAACATTGTGTATTAAAGTGCCTTTAAACATGTTCAAATCAATTATTATTCTATTATAGGTAGGTATAGGTGTAAAGGTGTTAATGTAAAATATATGTGTAAAAATGGTCTGGTAATATCTCATCTCATTCCTTTCACTTTTTTTTAAAGTTATCATTCCATACATGTGTTAGATCTCGCTCTAACTTTCAATTTTAGCACAACTGAACTGATAAGGTTCAGTAGTGCGAAAGGCATGGCAAAGTGTATGTGTGTGCGTGGGAGGGGGGGGGGGGTGGATGTGTGTAAACAACTTAAAGTCAAAAACCGCTGGACCGATTGCCCTGATATTTGGTGGGTGTATTACCGTGGGTGTCTAATTGGGAAATTGTTCAAATCAAAATGATCTTAAGACCGGTGTGTGATTTGGGTAAAAATGTGATTTTTGGTCAAAAGACTTAAACTCAAAAACACCTGGGCAGATCTCTCTGAAATTTGGTGGAAATATTCATAAGGGTGTTTATAATTGTTCACTAAACATGTGTAGTTTTGGTCAAAAATCTTTAATTCCAAAACTACTGAGCAGATAGGGCTGAAATTTAATGGGCATGCACCTGGGGATATATAGATGAAGAAATATCAAACATATAATGATGTCATCAGTGATATGCAAATTAGGTGTAAAAACGTGAATTTTGGTCAAAAACTCATATCTCAAAAAGTACTTGGTCAATGAGACTGAAACTTGGTGCGATGTTTCCAGAAGTGTTATTCTGTCGATTTTCTTCAAAAGATGTTGACAAAATTGGCCCTAGCAACAGTGACCACGCCCTTAGCAACAACCAAATCACAGTATATTTTGATTAAATAACAATATCATCTGGTAGGCAAGTGAGTAAACATTCAAAAAAATGTATGCAAATATGACCACGCCCATAGCAACAGCTAAACGGTGATGTATTTCACAAAGATAACAGAGGTTCTTAGACAAGTGAACAAACATTCAAAAAGTGTATGCAAATATGCCTAGCAAAAAGACCACGCCCATGGCAACAGCCAAATGATCACATATATTTCAAAGACAACAGGGATCAATAGACAAGTGAACATTCAAAATGTATGCAAATATACCTAGCAACAAGACTATGCCCATAACAACAGCCAAACGATCGTGTATATTGCAAAGATAAGAACAGCGTTGGATAGGCAACTGGATAATCATTCAGCAAATGAACACCTATACTTAGCATGTATCAGCATGTAGTTGAACATTTTTAAAAACTATACAGTTGTGCTACAACGCCATTGGCGCTTTTTATATCTCATGCACTGACTGTGGAATGGGACTGTGTACCGAAAGTTTTTGAATTACATTGTCATTGTCATCGATACCAGACCAGACCATTGTACACAAGTGTTCGATAAAAGCCTCTTTACTCATCAAAACATACATAAGTTTTTACCTTGTATGATGACCACGAAGTATAGAAGACACGATAACATGGTGACGGTTTCCCGGCCTCGTCGATAACTATCTTAATATCTGAAGTAGTTATGACGATAATAATTTGAAGAAGAACGACATGTCACTGAAAAACAGACAAATACATTCAGACATTGTCACTGTAGTAAACAATGTTATAAGTAAAAGCGTAGTCTAAATTCATACTTATACATGGTATGCATTCGTCATATACATAGTTATCTTCGCGAACCATGATTTTCTCGGACATAAAGACATAAGTGAGTGTATTATACATTGAAGATGGTTTCTCAATATAGTTCCCTAATATTCCTGGTTAGGGATTTGGGTTTGACTAACACGAATCGTACAAAAGTGTTCTTTTCGACGTTTATATCGGTTGAACAAATATTTCAGAACGATGCAAACGACTAAATGGAAGAATGACATGGTATGGAGCTTCTAAATGATATCTCATTGGAAATATCCTAAACGTCGAAGGTCTCGCGTAATTAGGACTAAAAATATGAGTAACATATTTATCCTTACCTCTTTCATTTCATCTATAATTGCTGAGACATACGTAACCAGCTCAGAAGCTATCGTTGATCATCTCGGCTGTAGGAAACTAAAACATCGAATTCTCATATTCGCATAACATGAAGACAATATTAAAATAATAGCTTATTGGATGGCAATGTCACAGTGTTAAATTAGACCGTATAAGAATAGTTCGTGCACAGACGTTTTGAGCAATATGTATAAGAATACACAGCTTCGGGATTTTGGTTATATCAAAGATGTTAGTATAAAAACCCCATGTGATTAAAAAGTGACATATATTCCTCATCGTCCCCATGGCAAAATCTGACTTGTCAAATACCCATTAATATTACCAAGAAAATCAATTCTCTGTAGTCAATGAAACAATAACTTTCGCTATTCAATGTTCTGTCAGAGCCACTGTTGAAAGGAATAGTGTCAGTCTGCCATTATGAAATGTAGGGTAGAAATATATTCTAATGATATACTTTTTTTATCAAGTACTTTTATAAAATCTTTCCAATATTATTTTTAATGGTATTGCAATACAACCATGAACTATAAAAGAAAACCGGGATTCGAGGTAGGGGAGACCGTTACTTACAGGAAGGCCTCATCATTTATAACTCGTGCAATTTAAATGTCAAAATGGATAACATGTCTCCCTTTACATTTTATTTCATAATTGAATCTGAACTTAATAAATACCGTCTTTATTGCTAGACCTTAATAAGCAAGGGCATTATTTATTCAAACGAAAGAGCTAATATGTCACTGACTCGCAGAAAGAGGTCACCTCATGCAATACAAAGCACATCATTTCTGTCAGATAATCCAAAGTGAAAGGAATCTAATTATGCAATTTTGTACCAGGTCCTACCCCTAGGGCTCAATACAGGGTCAAAATGAAGTCCATTACTATGAATCCAAAGAGGATACATATTTACCATTTGACGTGTGTATTTCTATGCTAAATTGTAAACAACTTCATGATAACGAAGCTCTCGTCTCTGTCGTTATCAATATATTTGCAGGCATATAATTGACTTTCCCTTTTAATCACATTAACGATGACATCAAGTTTACACATCTGTAATGTAAATGACACTTCACCATAACACGCTTTACTGAATGTTTTTTGTTATTCGTCTAGAGATTTGGTTAAATTACAGAAGGTTTTCTGTAATCAAATAACTGGCTAAACTAATAGTCTATAAAAAGACGTTATCCCCAAAGTAGTGGATATATTAAACGCTTGAAATTACATCCAGGTCTTGCTATTTTCAATTTATTTCACTTTTTCGGTACCCTTCAGTTAACGTACAACTAACCTGATGTAAACTGAAAGTCTTTTGTAAGGTCAAAAATCTGCCTTTTAATTGCTGTTCCTTAGGAACAATTAGTATCAGAATGCATAGTTCTCAGCTACCTGATTTAATATCACTCGAAATGGGAAATTTCTATGCAAATGACTTAAGAAAACTTGAAGTGTGCATGTTTACTATTATAGTACCTATTTGAAATTTAATTAATTTATGACTCAGCTACGTCAACAAGCTTTATAGCATAAGTGCACTTTGTTATAATCAAATATGTGTACCAAATTGTATGGAAGCTAACCTTGCGTTCACCAGATATTACCAACAATCGTTATTTATGCACACTAATCATTACAAACCACATTACCAAGCTTTAAAGGGCACTCGTGCTTCGTTATCATCAACGTGCATGTGTATGTGCCAAATTATATGAAATTTGAAGTTGGCATTTTCAGATATTGCCTAATTACCAAAGAAACTTCTTCTGGCAAATATGCATTAAGTTGTAAGCTACATCATCAATATGTGTACCAACGAATTTGCAAATTGAAGCTCGCTTGCTTAATGTATTGCCCAATTACAGAACATAATTAATTATGAAAATGAATCATTAAGATAAGCTATATCAATGGGCTTTGTAAGACACATTCGCTTTGATGTCATCGACGTATTACCAACTAGTATGAAATATTAAGGAAGCCTGCCTTCTTTAAAATGTGACAAGATATAATGCTTATGTATGTACACGGATCATTTGAATGACTATTCAGGGTACTCTGACATTTAGTTTGACACACGCGCGCGCACGCACACACACACACACACACACACACACACACATACAAATGTACATACATACACACACAAACACACGCATTATACTTATACACATACACACATACATACATACATACATACATACATACATACATACATACATACATACATACGCAAGCACGCACACACATATACATACATACATACATACATACATACATACATACATACATACATACATACATACATACATACATACATTGCACAAATGTGAGTATACGCTCTGAATCTCTGTCGCAGAATACATCGATCACTCACAAGAATAACTCCAATTCGTCGCAATTATCGTTAGACAGTGATATCTTTGCAATAAATAACACACTTTCCATAGTTAGCATTTATACATGAAATCATGGCAACCATCGTGAAAAAAAAGTGCATGGACAAAGTACATTAACAATTAACGTCATTATGTGATGGAATATGAGACTAACATAGTAGTTAGTCAATAAGAAAAGTGTCATCGATATGTGCCATTTCTCATTGGAAGCAATATGAGACTGCAAATAACAATCAAGTTCGCAATAGAGATGTCGTCAGCAGGAGCATGACTTGAAGAAAGTCCAGAGTCCAAAGATATAAATAGATTGTTTAAGACAATTGTAACTCTAACTATTTTGCTGTAATTAATTACCTAATTGGTTAATCAATTGTTTCGAATATTTTAAGATTAAACTATGTTTATTGAATGTTTATTGGAAGGTTTGTTTAAAAGGTTTGTATGTTACTGTTTATCATGAATAATATACTAGGTTAATCTTGGTATATTCCTGGGTTTGTGAACATAATCACTGTTCCAGAAACATATATTATCATAGATATACATAAGAACAATCGATCCATAACCATGGCAACGTATTTCCATTCTTCAGTCATCTGTTAAGAAAAGTAAAATATAATGACTTTATTTCAATGGCTGTGAAAGGGAAACATGATGCTGAATTAGTCTAATAAAAGACCATGTCATATCATATTATCATATCATATTATGTACAGCTTTGAAGGCTAAAAGCCTATGAGCCGATCAAAGGTAAAAAAAATCAAATGTTCAACAGTCCATAGTTCAAAGTTCCACGAATAGTAACATGTATATAAATCAAACACTATCCAAGATTATGTTAATGATGTATTTGTATTCAGCCCAGTGACTGTCTAGAGTGTTGAGTCAGTTCATGTTGAGTCAGTTCATTTCTACACCTTTCAATTGAGAATACAGCCAACAGATCATGAGAAAGGCCAATGGAAACTATCGAGCGATAGTTGTGTTGCTTTTCCAACAAAGAAATTGAAGTGGCAATTTGGATGAGGATTGGGTATTCATCTTGGATTTTCAATTTATAAAACAATTTTATGATGGCGTCCTACTTGAAAAATCACAAATAACGTAAGTGTTCTTTAACAAAAACCACATCATACCCTTTTCGCAGTTATGTCCAGTTCGACCCTTCTTCTAACGAACTGAAAATCGGAAGCCATTCTTTTCATCAGAATAAGAAATTCCTTGGTAATAACGGTTGCTTGGTCACCAACTCTTGGCACATCTTTACCACTCTTTTCCAAATTTTCAAAAACATCGTTTACGTATACGTTGACTGTACCTGTACCATTACAATTTTGTTGATCATCCATCGTAAATTTATCATCGACAAGTTTATTTCTTGGAAATGTATCAGCATATAGTTTAATACACAACATCTTCGGCAGACATTTAAAAAACAGTTTGTATGTAACACTACCCATGCTCCGAGCGTAGGCCGGTCTATGGTGTAATCGAAGAACAAAAACGCTTACAGCGATTGACATGGCTACCAAGCACGTATTGAAAAAGAGGAAGCGGGCTATCAACGGCACACCTTGTGCACTTGGTGGCATTATGTCCGCGACAAGAAGATTAAAAACTGACATGGTGATAAGAATAGAAACGCCAAATGACATCTTCTCACCAGAGTCCGAAGGTAGCAGAAAAACTAACATTGTCAACAAGGCCATCATAATGCAAGGAATAATGACATTAACTATGTAAAAAAGGGGTCTTCTTTTCAGAACCAGTGTGTATCGTATCATTGCCCATGTTGACTGTAAATCACTTGATCCAAACTCCAGGTACATAGCCGATGAATTTATTAAATTCCATTCCGTGCTTGGAAGAAACATAACCTCGTTCACACCATTCCGAACAGGGTGTGCTGTTGATTGATCAATCGTATATGCCCACGGTCCAAATTCCAAGGGACATCGCTGAACATCAAAAGGGAAGTACAGAATATTCATTATACAAGGGGTTTCAAACACAGCGGGTGGAAAATAAGTGATCAAGCCGTTTGAAAATATCAAAACACGTGCAGTCATTGCAAATTCATATTGTCCCACGGCGCTGTAGGAGAAAGAAATAAAAAGTGAATGACAGATGTGCCTTTAGTCACAGTTTATATTAATTTCATTTACATATTTTCTATTAACACACATACACACACATACATACACATACATACATACATACATACATACATACATACATACATAAATACATACATACATACATACATACATACATACATACTTTGCTATCATTTTGTTCGACACATGCTCCGCAAAAAATTAAATGCATGTCCGTACGTTTCGATGATAAATGACAGTATAAAAGTAAGTGGGTTTTTCTTCGTTTGATGTAGGATTTTACGAAAATGAAAGCCTAATACAAAATATCTTCAACATTTCGCACCTGTTGAGAAGTACCATATCCGAGCACCATATCCATTCAGTTGGAACCACTGTCTTATTGAGTCCATGATAGTCTGACGGATTCCACTGCAGTCGACTATCTTGCCATGTCTAGAAAAGTGTTCAGATAAAGACAGTCATTATATTGTACTAGTAACACGTACTTATACTTTCTGATTTTTTTAGTTTTGTACCCAAAATTACGCAGACTGACAAAACATTTGATATATTTTAGTTCATGCAACCTCATATTTTATCAGATCATATTACTATTACAGGTGATAGATTTAAGTACGTAACAATGAGATTAATTTGTTATGTTCAACAAACTAGAAATATATAAACTTTGTTTAAAATGCAAATTGAAGATCACCAACCATGCGACTAGTAGTCACTTTTAACAATACCTACCTGTTCAACATATCCAGACGCCTTTAAGATTTGGTGTTTTTCGTCCTGAAAGCATTCAGAGTGTCTAATGTAAGTTAAACTTATATAAGATAGAAATATCAATAATTTGTTGATTCAAAAAGTGAATTGAATTGAATTGAATTGAATTGAATTGAATTGAATTGAATTGAATTGAATTGAATTGAAATGATTTATATTGAATTGAATTGAATTGATTTGAGTTGAATTGAATTGAATTGATTTGATTTGAATTGAATTGAATTGAATTGAATTGAATTGAATTGATTTGATTTGAGTTGAATTGATTTGAATTGATTTGATTTGATTTGATTTGAATTGAATTGAATTGAATTGATTTGGATTGGATTGAATTGAATTGGATTGAATTGAAATGATTTATATTGAATTGAATTGAAATCAATTTATTTGAGTTGAATTGATTTGAATTGAATTGAATTGAATTGAATTGAAATGAAATGAAATGATTTATATTGAATTGAATTGATTTGATTTGATTTGAATTGAATTGAATTGAATTGATTTGGATTGAATTGAATTGAAATGATTTATATTGAATTGAATTGAAATGATTTATATTGAATTGAATTGAAATCAATTGATTTGAGTTGAATTGAATTGAATTGAATTTGCTTATTCACCAGATACAAAACAGAAGAAAAAATTATGTACATTTTAAAAAGGAGGTTGATGGGATAATATATCTGGTGAGGGCCACAGAAATGTTTCGAGCTGAACTAGTCTAGTCTAAAGTAAAGGTTTTAAAGATAAGAATGGGATGTTAATGATGAAAATAAGAGAACTGTATATTCGTCGTTGAATGTTTCGGAGACATTTATTTGCAGCTTCAAGTATTTTTATATCCGCAATTACTAATAAGATTAAATAGTAACCCACACTTTTAGTTTACTATTGGGAAAGTTCTCATTATACTAATAACGAGATATGCATCATGAAGTACATTTGTAGTTGTTTGTTACTCACCACATCTAGGATTTGTGTAATAGCAAGACCGAAATCAATGACGGCTGTCTCATTGTAGTCAGCTGGACGAATATTCTTGTTGTAGTTACCGAACAGATGCCTATGAAGTCTGTTTTCTGTATCAACACGACTCTTTACTCCTATTGAACAAATGATACCATGTTACTGTGCTTTTAGATTAAAGTTAGTAATTTGAGATGATTTTACTCAATTGTTTCTGGCAACTCACGAACTGTGCGAAGCATTTTCATCAGTTATATTACCACTTCTAATTTAGTACTACGTGAATAAACACTCATCAAAAGCATAAACAGAAAACACTAACATAGAAACCAAAATTTCAACCCTTCATCAATATTTAACAGCTGACCTGGCCATACTTAATATTCGTACCATTTTAAGACAAAAGCAATGAATTTACATGACAATAACTGTTGAATTCAGTACTTAGTGTGACAGAACTTGATTTCTTTGACAGAACTGGAGACCCCCTGATGAAGAGGAGCCCAGTTTCTCGAAATATTTGGGCTACAATTGTTTAGTTTGCGATAGGTAAGTGATACTTGTCCATTGCTCTGTGCTTATCAGTCTTTTTTAGTATTAATAACACCGTAATAATATGATATTCGCTAATTACTATCCATGAGGAATATTCGTTGACCTCTGACCTCTAACTAGTTAGTGTTTGGTCATTGTACATTCAAATTTCTCCCTTGAGCGTAATACGTATCTGTTTGCGTAAAATGGGCACACTTTGACAAGGACGTGACATGCTAAAGCGTTAGTCAAAAAATGAGACGATGCGTCTGCATGATCTCAATAAGTGTTGTGACGTTACACTGTTTATGCGAGTAACATGAAGTTTTGAAGATATTTTACCTTCGCAATTTCCATAAATATATTTGCCCATTCAATACACACATTGATGGATATCACAGTTTCTAAAGCTTAAACTCACTAAATTGTAGAAATCTAAGGATAGCAGTGACGGATGTCTAAGTTACTTACCTTTAGAAACTATCAATAGATAACAATAAGAACTCCAAACAAGCACTATTGTATTCATTATCCAAATGGCAATTAGCTAACGTCTAGTCTTTCTGGGTGATAATATGTGTGTACCAGTCCAAATGATATGCTATCAGTTGAAGTGATGCTTTGGTGCGTTGTTACTGTTCTATGAAATAGATATGACATGTCTTGTTAGTCATAAAGGTGGAACATGATAAATTAACATACTTAATGAATGGGATAATGACACGTACGTATTAACTCTAGTTCTTATCCGATAACTTGGTACACCCTATTTTCAAGTATCTTCAAGTACTTTACAGTATAGACGAATGTTAAAGTTGTACTAGCTAAAACAGGGTACTATTTTTTCGATCAAACAACTAACAATATATATTTACTTAAAATTGTTAAAATACCAATAATTGGACACTGGCCATGTTAACGACAGGTTGATTTTTTCCGTAAGTAATACAATGTTTACTGTAATAGGTTGAAATTGTGATTGCGTTTGCAGTGCTGATTATATTTTATATTTGGCAGAAAAAGAGGCGATATTCTTGTACACACACCTCAATACATATATAATGAGTAATACCTCAGTGGGCTGCAGTAATACAGAGTCATGTGGAGATTAGCACCACGTGCCTTGAAATTTAGCTAGGTACATATACTTCATTCAAACCATTAATTTATTTTTTTAAAATATTTTCCAAATGCCAATTTCTGGTATTGCTTGGGTACGAACTAATTTCTCAAAACTTGAGATTTTTCACCTTCCCTGTCATGGCGTCGGCGCTTTTATGGATCACGGATTGCACGAAGAGCAACGGAAATTACCTCAGTGCACTTTAGCCACCAAGCAACACGAAATTGTACTAATATTAAACCTTGTCGGCTTTAGGGAAATGTTATCTAGGCTAAAACGAATGTGAATAACCATATCACATGTAGTCACTGGGGGTATATATGTTGACAACTAAACCTGATATGATATGCCTAGAGGAACTCGTAAGGTACACGAAGCTAGACCAGAATAATTATTTAAGTATTGTGATAGCGATCCTGGCTTCAAAGGACATTATTGATCGGTGTGTGGTGCAAAAAGGTTAAATATGTCAAATCTATATGCATAACACAAACATTTAAGTTTGTTTTGTTTCTAGTCTTTCATTGCCCCACTGTATCCGTTATCAACAAGGGTGTCATTTGCTGTGGTGACAGCTGATTGAAAAAAAATAAAACTGTGAGTTTGATAGTTGTATAATTAGTACTTATAAAGTAATTTATACATATTGATAGGTAATAACCTCGATATCAAATTGAAAGTTCATCACAGTATATTAGGTCAGGGTTTTTGTTTGTAGAAATAGCCAAAACGTGGACTCCGCGAGTTCAAAGACAGGCATGATTACTTCCTTACCTTCGAATCACAAACACAATAACACGATCGACAGATTACAACGTAATTTCGGAAGAGAACGATGTCGCAGACCCAGATCCAGGGGCATGACAGCCAACACCGAATATGCTAAGACTTAGTTTAATACCTATAATTACATGTTTGTTTCAACAAATGGAACCTTGTAATCAAATTGACGTTACGAAGGCGAACTTATTAACAGGTCGCCCTTTGACCTCTTGACAGGTTATATAGAAACTGCAGGTGTTCATCGTTCGCTTTAATTTGTGTTTATATCTTCTACATACTAATTTCTACATGACTAAATTATATTAAGGTAATAAAATACTCATACAATAAACATTGGTGACCCTACAGTCGGTCGTTCGAGTACAGAGAATGGAGTGGCATTGTACGAAAGGGAATATGTCCCATTGACTTTTATTTCATGCTTTAGAACCAACGATACATAAATAGAATAATTTGGTTTGTGGTATTTTGTCTGAGTAGGGACATTAATGATACAAGTTGTCACACCCTTACCCAATTATGAACAGCACTGACACGTAAGCATAACTGACAGGTTTGTCTTTGACAGTTAATGTACACTTCATAATGTTCATTAACTTAACGCCTGCCTTATTTCTATCAATTGTAGTTAATTAGTCGTTTAATATTCCTAAGATGTGAGCTTGTTAGTACCCCATGAGACTCTTATGATAAGAACTTAGCGAATAATATCAGTTCACCAAGTCAATTCGTGTATAGGAATGATAAAACAACGCAGTGCTGATACAAATAAAAATAGCTATCTGCCAGGGGTCTGATATATCTTTTGGGAAGGTAATTTGCAGGGCAGTGTATATCAATAATGTTTTGCAAGTAAGGTCATTTGTATACATGTTATCACCACCACCACCACCACCACCACCACCACCACCACCACCACCACCATCATCATCATCATCATCATCATCATCATCATCATCATCATCATCATCATCATCATCATCACCACCACCACCACCACCACCACCACTACCACCGTCACCATCACCATCACCACCACCACCATCATCATCACGCGGGGAGGGGGTACCAAAGTGAGAGTGTTTCACCCAGATTCAAATACCTATTTCTAACGATGTTTTTATCGGTGGACCAACGCTGCAGTTCCACGAATAGGATTTTCGGTCATTGTCTGCGCTGTATAGTGATGTTTCGAGTTTGTACACAGATGTACACGAAATAACCACACAGTTTTATAAATTATTACTAGATACTCACAGCCACGATTTCCATCACGATTTATACCAACGCCACTCTTAAGCATAGAATAAGTACTCTTTAGGTGATACGATAGAAATGCAATGACGTCAACGTAGTGTGACTTAATGCTATCAACAAAAAATAATTTCATAAATATGCTGTATAAATGACATTACAGTTTATTTCTATGAAATAGCCAAACATGAAATTTCCAACAAAATGTCTAACACAAAACAATATCTAAATATCAAAACATTTATGCAATGTCATGTCATGTCATGTTAAGTTTACTTAATGTCGGCTCATTGTGTCTCATGTCATCTCAAACCATGCCAGGTCATCTCATCTCGTCTTGTGTCACGTCATACTATATGCGATGTAATGTTACATAATGTCATCTCATGTCTTGTGTCATGTTATACCATATGCGATGTAATGTTACATAATGTCACCTCATGTCTTGTGTCATGTCATACCATATGTGATGTAATGTTACATAATGTCATCTCATGTCTTGTGTCATGTCATACCATATGTGATGTAATGTTACATAATGTCATCTCATGTCTTGTGTCACATCATACCATATGTGATGTAATGTTACATAATGTCATCTCATGTCTTGTGTCATGTCATATCATATGCGATGAAATGTTACACAATGTCATTTCATGTCATGTGTCATGTCATACCATATGTGATGTAATGTTACATAATGTCATCTCTTGCCTTATGTCATGTCATACTATATGCGATGAAATGTTACACAATGTCATTTCATGTCTTGTGTCATGTCATACTATATGCGATGAAATGTTACATAATGTCATTTCACGTCTTGTGTCATGTCATACTATATGCGATGTAATGTTACATAATGTCATTTCATGTCTTGTGTCATGTCATACTATATGCGATGTAATGTTACATAATGTCATCTCATGTCTTGTGTCATGTCATACCATATGTGATGTAATGTTACATAATGTCATCTCATGTCTTGTGTCATTTCAAACTATATGCGATGAAATGTTACACAATGTCATTTCATGTCTTGTGTCATATTACTAAATGTCATTTCATGTCTTGTTGTGTCATATCATACCATATGCGATGTAATGTTACATAATGTCATCTCATGTCTTGTGTCATATCATACCATATGTGATGTAATGTTACATAATGTCATCTCATGTCTTGTGTCATGTCATACCATATGCGATGCAATGTTACACAATGTCACCTCATGTCTTGTGTCATGTCATATCATGTGATGTCATGTTACACAATGTCACCTCATGTCTTGTGTCATGTCATACCATATATGATGTAATGTTACATAATGTCATCTCATGTCTTGTGTCATGCCATACTATATGCGATGAAATGTTACATAATGTCATTTCTTGTCTTGTGTCATGTCATACTATATGCGATGTAATGTTACACAATGTCACCTCATGTCTTGTGTCATGTCCTACTATATGCGATGTAATGTTACACAATGTCACCTCATGTCTTGTGTCATGTCATGTCATACCATATGCTATGTAATGTTACATAATGTCATTTCATGTCTTGTGTCATGTCATACCATATGTGATGTAATGTTACATAATGTCATTTCATGTCTTGTGTCATGTCATACCATATGTGATGTAATGTTACATAATGTCACCTCATGTCTTATGTCATGTCATACTATATGCGATGTAATGTTACACAATGTCACCTCATGTCGTGTGTCATGTCATACCATATGTGATGTAATGTTACACAATGTCATCTCATGTCTTGTGTCATGTCATACCATATGTGATGTAATGTTACATAATGTTATCTCATGTCTTGCGTCATGTCGTACCATATGTGATGTAATGTTACACAATGTCATCTCATGTCTTGTGTCATGTCATACCATATGTGATGTAATGTTACATAATGTCATCTCATGTCTTGTGTCATGTCATACTATATGCGATGTAATGCTACACAATGTCATCTCATGTCTTGTGTCATGTCATACCATATGCGATGTAATGTTACATAATGTCATCTCATGTCTTGTGTCATGTCATACCATATGCGATGTAATGTTACATAATGTCATTTCATGTCGTGTCATATTACTAAATGTCAATTCACGTCTTGTTGTGTCATGTCATACCATATGTGATGTAATGTTACACAATGTCATCTCATGTCTTGTGTCATGTCATGTCATACCATATGCGATGTAATGTTCATAATGTAAATTCTTGTGTCGTGTCATCTCATATGTCATGTCACATGATGTCATCTCATGTTATATCATGTAATATGTCATAGTCAATTTCAGTGTGTACATATATAAATAAAACCTGCCTACGTTTGAAATACTGAACTATTCAAACGTTTCAAATTAAAGCGAACGCCATTCCTGGAAATAAATGTATTTCCATAAACCTTTGGTTAAGGAGAGTCATTTCATGATTTCACGTAACATAAATATATATACATATTTGAATATTCATAACTCCTAAGTGCTTAGTACCTTTAGATGAATAGTCATGAATATTCATCGTGCATCTAAAAAAATTTAATGTGACAATAAAATCTTCTCCGTTAGAGAC
>NC_135563.1:19024650-19139650 GCF_964340395.1 Glandiceps talaboti | reverse complement strand
ATTGTGCGAGATAATGTGAATAATGGGTTTGATTGATCGCACGACATGCTAGGCTAGCGTTTCTCATTATCAACATAACTAAATGACATATTTGTATGGCAAAGAAAGCCTATGTCTATAACAGTATAAGGAGTGTCTGCAAAGTCTCTTATTAAACCTTTCATAAATCTACTTCCAGCCATTGTTGCACCTCACTAACTACAATCACAACACATCGATGACTTACACCTTTCAGTGATTGGCTAAGAACGTCGTATAGACTATAGTTTCCCATTGTTCAACCTAACTTTGCATGCAGCGGGCATCATTCTTTTTTCTGTTCGTCCTGGGAACCTAGCACTAGAGAAGGAGCTCTGAATGAAATTATCGGAAAATTGTCAGCAATCTGCTGAAAGCAGCTCGATCGAAGTTGCCACGTGCAATGGCAAGATTTGTTGTTCCCGTAACACTGGAAGAACTTGAAAAACTTGTTGAAAGCAATAATGCAAAGAAAACAAAGCAAGTAGGACTAATTGTGAACAGAGCAGACATCGAGAAGAAATCCGAGGTAGATTTTTGTTTGGTCGTCAATGATTTGTATACAGGAACTCGACACACAATTTTGGTAAATGCCTTAGAATGTGATATGCACTTACTGTCGGCTCTATATTAGACGATTAGAAGACATATTACCCCTTGCTGTTATGTGACTACTATTTATATTTCTGCATCGGAAAATAGTCAATACATCACTCGTGGCAAAAACGTTTCTAGTGCCTACAGTAGGCTAGCAATTAGAGCTAATTGGTCATATGGTTATAATATTTTCACGGTTATTGCAAACCACGGCCATATCCCAAAATGCAACCAGGTAATATTGTAAAATGGTCGGTCTACCTATTCTCAAGGACGATGTCTGGTTTCCAAACCCATTCGGTGGGTATAACAATGTAATCCATACCACTATAATTGGCGGGATTCCACTGCAGACGATAATCCGTCCATATCTAGAGAAATCGTAGAAACATGTCACAGGGTAATAATGTTAGAAAAATTAATTTTGGATAATTGACAACTACGCTCAAATGAATAGTATGATATTAGCTATGAGATATATTTAAGTAAAAACAACGAACATGACCAAAGCAACCTAGATGAACAAATCTAGATGACAAAATTCTCAAGAGTAAGACATCTAGTACTTGAGGGAAAAAAGAGAACGTTTTTCCTGTTATAATGTAAACATTACGAGTCTCTCACTTCATCCATTCAAGCATCTATACATGATCTTTAGACATATACAGTAGGTTTATTGCACAGAAGGCCAATGCCTTGTTTTCGTTAATCCTCAGAGGTCTGTTATATACCTACAAACGACATACCTGCTCAGCCCAACAGCTCGTTGTGACAATTTGGTTTTTCTCGTGCTGTTGGAAAAGTTCAGGAGAGGGGAAATTACTAGTATTTGTAGTGTTGTGGAAGAATTACTTGGACACACAGTGACAAAACATGTTCTTGGTACCCGAATTTCAATGACTCTCCTCATAATATCTTTCAATTATATATGTATGCTTGTGTATATTCCCAGTTGTTTAACGTCACGTGGTTTAATGCGAGAATACTGCACGATTTAAAGAACATGGACTCGATTTGACGTGACAACAGAGAATAACATATCAATAATTTCATACTTGGATTCACATATTTTAATAATCACTATAACACATAAGGTCCGCTCATACATTGTATTGTATACTCAATGAAATATTTTAATTAGGAAGTAATTAACTTTGGAATCAAATTACAAACACATCAAATATAGTGCCAGATGGTTAGGTAGTGACTTCCATCAACATGTTGAAAATTAAACAGGTAAACATGTCAACAGACAGACAGACAGACAGGCAGATAGACCGACAGACAGACAGACAGACAGACAGACAGACAGACAGACAGACGGACGGACGGACGGACAGACAGACAGACAGACAGACATGAATGCATGCATGCATGCACACACGCACGCGCGCACACACACACACACTCATTCACATTAAATATAAGGTATAATATACATATTTGCTAACACGTATGTATGTATGTATGTATGTATGTATGTATGTATGTATGTATGTATGTATGTATGTATGTTTCTCTGTGTGTGTAAGTGTCTGTGTCTGTACATGTACATCGCACATGTGTGTAAATAGGTAGGTACACGTGAGTACGGAATGTTTTTCATAGCTTATGCCTTTGCATGTTAAAGTGTGAGAGACAAAACTAGATATCGACGACTTACATACGCCATGTAGTGCATATATCTATTCTCTGCAACACTAATTTGGGATGCATTTGTTAATGACAAAAGTTAACTTTTACCAAAACTTACTCAATCCTGCTTTTACCTTGTTTTTAGTCTACACAAATATTAAACTGTTAGATTAGGGTTAGGGTTAACTAATCCCAAAACTATGCATACATAGTATTTTGAAAGGTTAGAACACAGTGTTATTCTCAATCTAGTGGGTAATGATCAAACAATACCACTTCAGTAGACTTTCTTGGAAATGACACCATCATTTATGTCATACGTGTAATATCTACAGGCTATGAAATTTGCCTGTTTCACTTTCATCCCTGCCCACACGGATAAAAGCTTCGGTGTACCTTGCGAACCTCTCAAATATTAATGTTAATCTTCGTAACATAAGAAGGTAATGCTTGATAACAGATGTCGTCATCTTTGACTGGAACTCTACTTTTTGAAGGGGAGGGTTAGAAAGCAACGCTCGATAAGCATAAGAAGGCAAGAAAACGGGAAGGGTAGTCATTTTAAAAATGATTAAACTACCGATAGTACTTATTATGAAGGCACACGTGTTGACAAATTTATCCCATTTCAATGTTAGTGCTACAAATTTGTCTCATAATTCCGCAATTGGAATTGACTCCAACATTTCATCTATGCATGTTCCTGTTCTTGGACACATGCCTAACGCGCCCAGATTACATAACATAGCTGAATATTTAAGATTGATTGAATAAATATGAATTCACTGTATGTATGTATGTATGTATGTATGTATGTATGTATGTATGTATGTATGTATGTATGTATGTATGTATGTGTGTGTGTGTATGTGTGTGTGCGTGCGCGCGCATGCATGGGTGGGTGGGTGGATGGATGGATTGATGGATGATGGATGTAGTAGTAACCAACTCGTGGTCTGTGTCTGTGTGTGTGTGTGTGTGTGTGTGTGTGTGCGTGTGTGTGTGTGTGTGTGTGTGTGTGATACTAAAGTGAGATTACATGTAAGCAATCACATATTGACGAAAACGTTACTGAATTCCATACGTATTTACAGAACAGAATAGCATGCAAGATGCGTAACCTGGTTAATACCATGACCGATCCCTTGAGCTTAGGGGTCCCTCAACAACTAATTCTTATTTTATCTCTATGAATTTTTGTGAATATATTTAGGCTAGATTTGTGTGTTGATACGTGTTTGTCGTACTGTGCACGATGATTTGAGAATGACCAAAGCTGTTTTTCTGTACTATGTATATGTTATCACTAAGTATAGTTTTTATTGTCACGATTGCGGATAGTAATGTTTTAATTGTTCTCTTGATGGTAATAACCATATCTGTAGTCATTATGTTTACTGCTTTATAGATATTAGATGACTTGATTCTACAACCTGATACACGTCTTGTAGTAGAGTCGGCATTAGTAACGCATGCGCAGTATTCGCCTTGGAAAGAAAATTCTTAATATGTAGTTGTTACTTTGTTCAAGAGAACTCGAACTCAGTCTCATCTAACATCAAGAAAGGAAATAATGGGTAACCATACAAACTATGAAATAGATATCAAACTGATTTTGGAATAAATCAATTTTAGAATCCAAAATGACAACCGAATACAATTGAAATTGAAATGAAAGATTTATGATTTCCTTGCAAACGAGATGGTGAACTCCAAAACTTCAACATGCTTTCAAATGGCAAAGCTTGGAGAGATTTGAATAAAGTTGATTACAATTTCTTTCCGTGTAATTCACTTTCTAGACATGTCATTTTATCATAGACATGCAACGAGATTTGAACTATAAAACCTAGACTGTTTACTCTGACAGCACATGACGTATGTATTCTATGTGTATGTGGTCTACAAAGGTCATAGCTTATTTTACTCGAAGACATCGTTGTAAAGTTTGACTGACAAATTTAGCATTCTGATGAGAAACTGTTATAAGGTGGTTTCGCGCTCAAAAATTGGGTAGCACTGATGTATCTTATTTTCCTTTTTAGAATTTACATGTGAATGAAACCTCCATTTCGCCATGTAAGTCGTAATTTTGTCACATGTTACTATGAGTTGTAACGCCTCAATAGATCGTGTTATTATATCAAGTCGAGATAAATAATGAAAGCGGATATGTTTTCCACTCTGGGCAAAATGCTAATATCATCATAAAATAAATATAGTTTTGTTCTTGAAGAAGTACACAAAATGTGTTTCCAGCTGTAGTGCTTCCGGCTATTTACCTGTTCTTGAAAATTACCCCTTGCAAAATTTATAGAAGTATTCTGCCAGTATATGCTATGGAGATTGTATAATACTAAAAGTAATTCCATTTTTCATTGTAAAATGATTTGTTATGGAACGCAAAATAAGCTGATTGAAGACTTCCTTTAATGTCAACTATTTGATTGTTGTATCTTAAACCATTTACAAGATAAAACAATCGTTATTATCTCTCGTAAGAGAAATTATGGTGACGTGGTTTCGTACTTTGAATACGACAGAGAAATAAACTATAAAGTATACATACAATTGATATTTTAAAAACAATGGCAATTAACAATCCGGAATGCACAGTTAAAATAAATATAATGCAACTGTTACAATATAACCTTAATAGTTGTTCCGATAATGTACATTAATGTAGGAGTGAACTTCTTTTCTCTCTGTTACCGATCGGAAATACTTTTGATAAAAATGCGACATGTTGTGGAGGTGAATATGTGAATTTGAAACAAACAGTGTTCATTGAATAACATGATCATTATATTTCGTTCAAGTTCACTCTGAGGTTAAATATAATGATAATGACAGACAGAGGTACAGACAGACAACGGTACAGACAGAGGTACAACCATACAGAGGTACAGACATAGGTACAGACAGACAGCCACTGGCTGGCAGACAGAGACAGACAGACAGACAGGCAGACAGAGACATACAGACAGACAGACAGACAGACAATCTGTCAGTCAGTCAGTCAGTCAGTCAGTCAGTCAGACAGACAGACAGACAGACAGACAGACAGACAGACAGACAGACAGACAGACAGACAGACAGACAGACAGACAGACAGACAGACAGACAACAACGGTTTACTTACCACATCGAGTAATTGCGTAATTGATAAGCCGAATTGTAATATTAGTGTTTCATTGGGGACTTTGACAGGACGAACGTGTTTATTATAACCTGTGGCAAATAACTCAGTCTGTAAAGAGTGCTCTATTTCTGATCCCAGGCAATCTGAAAAAAAACAACAACATAGTTTACACTTTGAGATATCTAAACACAAGTTGTTATTTATCGTATGAATGTTAGATGTTATACTGTCGATGGCAAGGAAACAGCAAGGTTTTGTCATGAACTTAGGGGCGACGTCAAAAGATCGATGTTTACAAAAAAACTTAATTGCTTTAGTTTGGGGGTGGGGGGGTTTTGGCCAAATTAATTTCTCAACCGTCAAAAACGATTTAACGTCATACTTAGCAAATTTAGTACGATTTCAAGGCTGCTTTTACCTATAAGGGCGGCCCTTTTTATTTTTCTGTTTCTCATCTCCCGACCGACCCTAAATTTCTAGCTCCGACATCAGAAAAAAAACAACGTTTTTTTTTATTTCCGACCGACTCGACCCTTGAGTTCAACACAGCAAGACTGTAAGGTTCGAATGAACATCAAACGTTCCTCATGGCGTCTTAGACCAGTGTATGTTCTGCCGAGGCCACGACCTTGCAACATTGGCCCCCTAAAATTACAAATGACGCAATAATTTTCCCACCTTGCGCCGCTTTGGCACATTCATTTTACGGCAAAACATCAAAATTATCTAAGTCTAGGGCCAGGCCCTGACGTCAATCCCACAAGAAGTATACTGACTCCGTGAGGGAAAATTTTGTTGTAACTCATTTAAGATACAGTGACAACGCACAGTTCTATTGGTAACATAAAAAATGACACAAAAAGATCAACTTTGATAAGTTTAATCTACAAATTGAAACATTAGAGGGAGTAGATGAGACGTCGAAATGGACGTCTCTCGTCACATGTTTTGTCTACCATCACTGTCGCGACCTCTGACCTACTCACTGACGTGTACGAAACACTGAACTTGCTACCGGAAATCGGAACATCTATCTGCCACAGCTCAGAAGCCTTAGTAAACCAAATTTATGGGACAGGTTGTGATTTTCATTTGTTGATGGGTTAGATTAATGGAAACAAAATGAGTACATGTGTATTTTGATTCCGAAAAAGCTGTGTTAGGGGATCATGTTGCATGGTGTTGACAGTGACACATATGTGAATGTTGGGCACTGACTGAATCAATGCGTGATCACTGGCATGGCCATATAGACGGCCGATGCATGTGCGCCCGGTCAGACATGAAGAATGAACTTGTTGTGCAAATCAGAAAATAATTACAGTGGTATTTACAAAGCATCCTAACTTTGACGTTGATAGTTTTAGTTCACGATTTCTGAGTTTCAAGGACACCTAATGTCAGCTTTCCGTATCAAGTTTACAGTATGTAACTAATGCTGTCATTTGATATAGCAGGACCAAATCATGATACACAGCCAGTAACGGTAATTAATAAAAAAAAAATTATTTCAAAGTTTGTTTGACTGTATTACTTGTAAGTTTTTCGCTCACATTTGGTACTTTTTAAAGTCAGGGTTTTTTTTTTCAAAATGTTGTTTTTCTTAACCTCGTCATGAATTTGAAGAGGGAATGATATTAAAACACAGCAGTGTACTAACAGTTCTACAAATGAAACAAGTGGTTACAAGATTAGGATTTCTCAAAGTTTTTATTCAATCATATGTTCCCTAGCTGTGACTTATTTTGAAGTTGTTCTTTGTCTTTGTCTGAAAAAAGGGAATTATAAATTTGAGCACTGCTATTCATGATATTCAGATTAAAAATTGTGACTACCTGGCTGTCCAATCTTTCAAAACAATATATAATATACTCTGTAGAAATGACTTAAAAATACATAATCTTAATTGCCTTCTTTTTCTAAGGTGTAATGTGTAGTCCACAATTTTCAAAAAACAGCTTACTGGGAACTGTTATTGTGAATGGAATTTTTTTATGTTGTTAGGTAATAGTCTATGTGTAATGGAATATCTAAGACCACAGTATCTCTATAGTGGTCTGAGGTAATATATATGAATATTTCATAGACAATAATAATTGACCCCACTCCCTGTCAAATGACCCCACTTTTTGCAACCAAGGGGCCTTTGTCCCCACTTGTTGGAAACCTTGGCAGAACACTGCCGTCTACCCACACCCCCACCCCCTTTGTTACGTCGGAGCAGCATGTGTCTTTCGTGGCTGAAGTCGTTGAGGTTTGATGGGGGACAGGGCTCGAAATTAATGCCGCCGTGTGGTACATTTTGCTGAAATGTAATAATAGCTCAGAATATTTCTATCATTTTCAAAATTATGCTTAAAATTGGTAAAAGTCATACTGCATTCCTCAAAAAGTTACATACTAAAGTTCAAATTAATAGGACGAAGTGTAATAGTACTCCTGATAAAATCATACAATAGTTCCTGGCTACAGATATACACCCATCAGGATGATAAGTATTCATCTTCTTACAAAGTTATTCTACGGACTTGTCAACCTTGCTAAAATGAAGGAAAGAGACCTGTAACAAGGAATTCAATAAAGAGAAGAGAAAAGAAGTTGTAGAGAGACTGACAGAAAGGACAGAGAATAGAACTGAAAAAATACAGATTTGCTTTCCTTGCCCCCCTTTTTTTTATTTCGCTTGCCCGCCCCATCTGACTATTCCACTGGAGATGAGAAAGAAAAAAAAGGTCACCCTAACACTGCGTACACTCGGTCCGATTTATCAGCGGTACACGGTTAAAATGGTTTTCTGTTTTTATTCATAATTCAGTAGTATATTGTTACGTTGTTTGAAAGTGGAAGTATACAGTATGAGTCTGAAACGATTTTCAATTTTAGGTCAGTTAAGTTAGATGGGGGGGTGGGGGGGTCTGGGACCTAACTTAAGCAATTAAGTTAGATATATTATATTGAACTTTTGATGTTGCCCCTTATGCTTAGCTAAATCGTTCTTCATGATAAACGTTTGATTATCCCCATCATTCAGACGGCACGTTACAAATGACTTTTTTATATTTCATATATGTCATAGACATTTGGATATGAACAGCAATCAAAATTCAAAAAATTTCTATTTATCATTTCTCTATAACGTGTGCTTTGTGACCTCTTTAAAAAATCGAGTAGTGTCGCATTTCCCCTTCGAAATGTTTCAGCATAATACCTAGGTCTATGGTTTCAAGAAATCCGGGACTATTTTATTGGAGCTGTTAATGGTGACATTTTTATTTATTACTGAGAGCATAGTTTGACATTTCGTCCGTTTACTCCTGAGTGTATGAATAATCAGCTGATACATCAATATTTCATAACCTTGCTTGAAGCGTTAACATGATGATTTTCATCCTTCAACAGTTTGACATATTCTCAATACATACCAGCAGCTTAAACTTTTACATTAGGGTTACCTATTAAACAACATAAACCATCCCCATCACCATGTATGTATGTGTGTATGTATGTATGTATGTATGTATGTATGTATGTATGTATGTATGTATGTATGTATGTATGTACGTACGTACGTACGTACGTATGCATGCATGTATGTATGTATGTATGTATGTATGTATGTATGTATGTATGTATGTATGTATGTATGTATGTATGTATGTTTACTTTCATGATTACATGTATTGCTATTTACGCATAACTTGATGTTTACCTTATGAAGTGAGTGCTCTTTGTTGCACACGAGCCTCGTAAAAAGTGTAATGATTGATAACAGCAAATTGATATCAGCCAGGTATGTTAACATAGTTTTATCCACGGCGTATTACATTATTTGGTGAAATGTCAGCCATTTGATATTTGCAATGGGCCTCCGGGGTTTTAACTCAAGATGTTTTCATGACAACAACATAGACAGTGCCGTATGTACGTCTCAGAACAGATATTGTATAAACTGTAGTTATTTTTTCTACGGTGGCAAGGTTAAGTTCATTTGTCCAGAGGAAATATCGTAACAGATTTGTCTAGACATACTCTTGCATACTAATTCTGTACATGTTTTTCAGTGATTATGGCGTTTAGTACACTAACCCTATCCTAAATACACGCCAAAAAAAACTAAATCCAAGACGAATTCAACCTTTAACCTTCAAAGTCGATTTGAAATATCCTGTGAATATGAAATTACATAATACTATTCAATAGCACTGAATGATTGACATCAACACAAACGTTGTCATTTACGTTTTATATTAAATGTATATACTTAAATCAAGTCTAGAGAAAAATCGAAGATCTTTTCGCAGATGAAATAAATCGCAGCAAAAGAGGATTACATATGGCAAAATGTAGACTTGTCCTACCTCACATAGCAATTACTATGAAAGATACAAGTGCTTGTAGAAGTCACACGGGTCACACTATATTGTTTCATCATCCACAAGGACTTTTATTTTCTTATGAGCAACTTACATAAACATATTACACAGACACTGATGTCACAAAGTGAAATGATTGTATCTCACTGTGTATACATATCATTTGTCACTTGTAAAAGTCAGACCATGTATTAAAAGTGTAGTTTAAATAACTCACGTTTATATGCATTTATTTTATCAATGTACTGGTATGTATGATTGCGTCTGTCTGTCTGTCTGTCTGTCTGTCTGTCTGTCTGTCTGTCTGTCTGTCACTCTGTCTGTCTGTCTGTCTGTCTGTCTGTCTGTCTCTCTGTCTCTGTCTCTCTGTCTCTCTGTCTGTCTGTCTGTCTGTCTGTCTGTCTGTCTCTCTGTCTCTCTGTGTCTGTGTCTATGTCTGTGTCTGTGTCTGTGTATGTGTATGTGTCCGCGTAACGTTGCCGAAGATGCAACAATCGTAGTATGTGGCCTGATCGAATTTATTTATCACACAAAAGTCAATGTCGAAGTCTTTTTAACTTTCTAAAGAGCCAACTGTATTTTCGTAGTAACGTATTATCAAGCGATCTGCAATGCAATATCATAATTAATATTCATTACCCTATTATAATAATCAATAGTGCTATTTTACAGCTAAAGTCAATGGTGATGCATGTAATAACGACAATACCAATAAAGTTAATTTTATGTAGTGCTTTCGATTCCATTATTTAGACCAATGCCTAACCAATATTAATAATTTACCTTTCATGATAACTTTAATCAATGTACTACCTCTGAAGATGTAATGTATATGGTTTCCACTTGGGAATATCAATTTCAAAATAAATTACCCATCAGTGTAATGCTATCCATTTTTAATCAATATAGACATTGCCAAAGATTTATTGTTAATAATACGGTATCTATTAGCCTTGTGTCTCGGATGTATGGATGTCATGGCTTTAATTAGGTCTCTCAGTTAAAGCTTAGTAAACACTCTAGCTTATATATCCGTACTTTACAACCAAGGAACTTACTTTTTCAGCGTTAATAGATAGCTATTCATTGAAATGTCTTTGAGTCACACCGAAATCAGAATAATTCAAAAAACGTGTGTATTAGATTTAGATTCTAACGATTTCAAGAATCCTGTTCAGGTTTCATTTTCAAAGTGGGAATGTAAGGTATCTTCTCTTCCTCTGCAAATGCTGAAGGGCAATTACCATGGAAACCTCAAGAAAAAAACATTCACTCACTCAGTACGATGGTAAGAGATGCTAACCTGATACGACTTTGGTCTCTTCCTAGAATGCATACAGCTACAGGGCCAAAATGTATACTCGTACAGGTGGTACCTATACTTTGGAGCACTATACAAGTGGTAATCTCATTTACGGGCTAGTAACGATATCTGCCCATCTTAGGTTTGTTATGTTTATGTATTCTTCCAATACTTCGAACACGCAAACCACATCTTTTCCGACTTTTTTGCATTTTTAAAATCTCTATAACATTCTTGAGAGGAGACAATATCGCTATACCACCATAGAGAGGGGAGATAAACTGTCTATAGATATACTAACTCAGTCAATTTGAAATACAGAGTCAAGTAAAGATTTCACACTTCTCTGACATAGGAGTACTCTTTTCAGCGAAAAGATTAATGTGTTCAAGCGCTTAGCACACCCTTGCCTTTGAGTGCTTATAAAGGTTAAAGCTAGGATTGAACACTAATTCGAATGTTATAGCAGTAACTCACCACTTAACTATTCTAACTTCGTGTTTAGCTATTTCTGTGTGTGGTGTTTTAATCTATTTACGACCTTGGCATGTCTTCCTTTACGTTATATGAATGTCTACTCTCTGGATTGTTTATAGCTACTCAATAACAAATTAATTTGCTATCAGTCAAGTAGACACTAGGTGATCAATTTATTTTAAATGTCAAAATAAGAAGTCAAACTGAACGTTGCCTTTGGTTTAGTCAGTGACTTCCGCAGCTTTGACCTATTATACGTAAGAGTATCATCAATGTATTGGCACAGCCCAAAGCTATGAGTGTGTGACACACGACATGGCAAATATATTATATTCCGCATGACAAATTGCGTCCATTCCCACTGTTACTACAATTATGTTATCACTGGATGCTTGTTGTCGCTAATTTTCAGCTCTACCATACAGATGCAAGTTAATGTTTGGTTCTAATTTTGGTAATATGTACAAAAACTACATCTACAAAGTCTAAGCATTTACTTACCCATTGAGCAGATGAGAAGAAGAATTAGCCAGCTACTGATTAATTCCATTTTCGCTCAAGAATAACACTGGTCATATACAGGATAAATGGAGAAGTTCCAATGTAAGCTTACAATGATTAGTCTGTAAAAAAGAACAAAATTAGTGGGTTTTTTTCGCATATGGTAATGTCTATGTTATTTATAGAAATGACGTAAAGACCTAAGCCGGAGTCTAAACATGTAACATCTGGTAGTCCAATCTGTCATAATTCATACACATACTAAGGTACAAATTTCAACGATCTAACACACGTGCTCATTTATTTTGAAATACGATCCCTGCATTCAATCCACATACACATTGCAGTGATGTGATCCAGTCATACTATGTATATATATATATATATATATATATATATATATATATATATATATATATATATATATATATATATATATATATATATATATATATACATAAAAATGAAAGAAGACGAGTGTTTCGATTCGAAGTTTCCTTTTTATGGAGTTCCCAGTACGACGTTGAGATGAAATAAACCTCACACTCGTTGCATCGAACACCATGTTTATTTCGTATAATAGATTCGCCCTTAAATAAAAACGTTGGCTCCTCTAATTACACAATTCATAGAATATAAATTTGAGAGTATAACGATTTATCAACATCTACCACTATACAAGTTAACCTCTACTTACTCTACTAAGCTTCAAATAATAAATAATAGCTTATTTATGCCTAATGAATCCTGTTACGGTGTTTTTATATATATTTGATTAAATGAAATTAATGAGAGGTATTCAGTTATAAAAGGCTCTTAGATCTGTCGTCATAGATATCCATTCTAAAAGCAGATCTTATCAGTGAAAGTGTGTACCGTGTAAAATGAGTTGATTCAGTGTAGTAACAAAAATACTTTCAACACGCCACGTTAACACATGAACACAAGCCAGGGTTATATAAGGTTATTATTATTTCATATGATGACTGTCCAAGTTCTTGTCTTTAATTTGTTGATTGAATAATGTGTCTTTACTTCGGAAAACATAATGCTGCCTAGCAATAGGGAACTTGCCATCCAGACTGAGCATGCTCAGACGCAACGGACTATGGGATTATCTGTGGTTATCGTAATACCTAATCTGGAGCTACCGATAAAAAAAAAACCTCCCACAAGTCAGGGAAAACTATGAATTGACCATTCGTGGTTGCAAACAATGTAAAAGTATTGTTTACAATACCAATTTATTAGTATTTATTATCACATTTCCCATGATGCAACATTCAACATGGCGGGTTTGCAAGTTCGCTATTTGTTTACGTAGTGTTAACAAATATGTAATGCCCTCAATATCGAAAAATTAAGTGGCCATGATGGAGGATTTGAAATTTATTTTGGATTTTTAATTTATAAGACAATTTTATCATCATCAGCATGGTTTCCTACTCGAAAAATCAAGGTGAAACAAATTGAACAAGTCTGTGTATATCTCACTTATGCGTACAATGAACAAACACTTTACACATTTCTTAATCTTTCACAATGTATTGAGTTCGGAAGCCATAATAAAATTGTTTTATGAATTGTCGGAAACTCCATAATAAATACCAAATCCTGATCCAAATGGTTACTTTAAATGAAAGGCCTTATAATCTTGACAAAGATAGGATATAATAACTTAAGCGTATGTTGTAATGACTGGAAGAGATCAATTCAATATGCTTCAGTTTTTTAAGAGTAAAGTAATTCTATGTGTAGTACAGTTAAACGACACACGAGTACACTGTATGAATTGTACAAGTTTCATATATGCCCAGATAGTGTGTGCCTCAAACAGTCATGAGTACATTCAATGGCCTATCTTTACTTGCGAGTAGACGTGCGTATAAACAATGTCAGAATTTGGTCATAAATGTATATGGATTCCGCTTACATGTGAAAATAATGTGTAGCTTTATAAGAGGATTTTTAAATCCAGTATTAAAGAGTGTCAGCATTATTGCCTTCAAAGAAAATAGGCTACTTGATTTATTACAAATCGTTTAGTGTTGACGACATCTGATACTCCTATTTGTACCTCGTAAAATGACCCATCAAATGACCGCAGGATTTTAAAGGATTTTCAACTGTTTATTTACTTAACATTGAACAAAGATGTTGAACGGAATCTTATATTTATTTTGAACTATAACATATGAGTAATCGATGCCCATTAAAGGAACATTTGATTTTAAAATTTAATGGTACATGTTTTGTCTTTATTTTCTGCTAAATGTTAGTCTTTTTGGGTCGAATGAATCGTCACTTGTTAGTTTGATTTATTGCGAAGATCTACAGGCTTCAGTAATTCCCCCAAACATGATGGTAAGAAGAAGACAAATATGAGCTTCCATGAACGGTTTGGAATTAGGTAAAAATTACTTCGAAATAAAAATGGAAGACAAATATGCGGTTAAAGGGAAGCGCAGAAAATAATTAATTTTACACTAGGTGATGAAACTGTTATGTTTGCCAGAATCTTGACAGGAATGGCAAGAAATTTCTTTCTTTTTGTTGCCATGAAAATCAGTTTTATTGTTAATCTTTGTTAATGTGAACAACTTTAGTATCTATAGTTAAATGTAGGTAATAAATAATAATTGAAACGCTTATATTTCTCAACCTCACTACTGTCGAAGTCGGCGCAAAGATCAAAAACTGATACTTTAATCAAAATATACGACTAAAGCGTGACGAGAATAAACGGTTATTTTACAGATGAAGTTGAAATTGTCACACTCCATTACATGATACATTCGACGAAATATTAATCGATGGCAAATGTAGATCATGCAACAGATGTACGAAGCCTCATATTGATATTTTAATGACGTGACTCGGATAGTTAACATTACATACTCGACATACCTATATAACTACATGTATATAACCTGCTGACTAGCAAAAACATCAACATCGCAGAATCCCAAACAAACATTTGTGCAATCTCATCGCAAAATATGGTCATGTGCCTCACAATGAATCAAGTATGTGTTAATGCTCGACGTAATTGTAGCAACAATGATATTTCCAATATGGAAATTAATATTTGTTATCATACCTCAAATCCTTGGTGACTGTATTCTGACGTACGCATAAGACAATTTCCCCCACATAATGTTATCCAATACTGGCTGTAAATGCTATGCGGTCGTGTAATGCAATGTATTCGGTGTATCAATGTGTCAAGACCGGCATGCTTCTACGGTAATAGTGACCAGATTCAATCAAGCGTTCTCGGAATAATTACACGTACGTCGACTTCAATTTTATTTATTGAACCCAATAATGAAGTTAAGTGAAATATAATTTGATTCTGTGATTGTTCTCCAATCTTGAATAACCCCAGTTGTATTGCTGTCAAGATATGTTCACATAATTGAGGCGCAACGTTGGGTTTTAAACGAAGGGAATACCACGTCCTTATTTCCGACTTCCTTTGTTGATAAATGCCGAAAAACGTCTAAAAAGTAGTTCGTGTAACACTTGGGGAATTGAGGAAATTGCATTTTTATGAAACACTGAACTTAATAATTTCATAATTCTATTAATAAAAAACAAATGAAATGCACTTCGCTAAAAATATACAATAAAAGTATAATCGAAAATGAATATCTACTCACGTTGAGATGTCTTTGACTCACTGGCCGTAACTTTGACCTTGATACGACATCAAAGGATCACAATTTTGAAGCTGTTTTGACTATTGATGTTACATATGCAAATACGCAATATTGGTACCAAACTAGAACCTAATGTATTCACTGTGACTGATAACTAACTTAAGAACGAACGACATCGCTTCAAAGTTAATATCATGTTGATAATCTTCTTATACTTTGGCAAAATGACTCATTCGTTGTGTAGGTTTCTCTACACATACATTTATAGAAGATACATAGATAGCATGTCAACCGAATCGTTTACCGCCGGCAAATTAAGTTTTCGGTTTCAGAGCAGGAAATTTCATTCTCGGTTGGTTACAGTATTTTGGCTCGAACTCAATTGTATACGTGTAATTATGGATATCATTGATTCGTGTCAACAAACAATGTATCCCTCGGGGTATTCGTGGTTTACTGAATAACACCTCATCTCATCTATTTTGTGTTTTGCTCATGTCAGTAAATTGTTAAATTATACATGACTAAAAATGAATATCGAGATTAACATTTCATTACTTTAAATTATGATTTTTATTTCTTCCTAATTTTTTCTACGATTTGGTAACTTAAGGCAAATTGAAAGAAGTAAAGCCTAACATAGAAGAGCAGGTGTTTCAACAAACTCTAAACAACAATTTTAGAGAGTTCAAACCTTGTAAAACAACCAATGAAGGTTTGCCATGCACATCTTAGAAATCTCTACAGTGTGTGAACATTAATCTCGATACCCTTTGTACAACTCTACCCAAATTGATAGGTGTTTTAGATAGACTTATCCAAAATCACTCCATATTACAAAAGTCAAGACCATACCAAATGTTTCCAAGACCGTATGTAGTGCACCCATATTTGTGTATATCCTTTCTCAAACGTCCTTTTGTCATCATCGTAAACAGGTACATTTCTCTCTCCGGTCCTTTCGGATATTTTTCAACCAAAACTCGACTCAAGTCTGTGTCGAACATCACATCCCTTACTACTTTGCGATGGACTGTGCTGAACGATAAATAGTTCCATTGTTTCAAATTTCTTTTCTTTACCCTGTTTTTCAAATTCGTACATGAATTATTAGAAATAGTCCCTTCCGAACTTAAAGGAAGATATCATATTCAAATACATGGGACTTAACATGTCAGTTTAAGGCTGTAAGCCTATATTTCATCTCTATATAATTAAAATATCCTAAAACAGAGCTATCCTACTATGAGTTGGGAATTCTTGATTTTGGGTGTCTCAAGTCATGTTTTATTCTATTGACGTGTGCAAATAAAATTATTTTTGTTTAGTAGTTTAATTCAAGTATATACTCCCTTCGCCACGTTAACAGACAGGTGGGAATCCATGGCGATATTATAGTGTACAATTGGTTACTGAAGGAAAAAAGCAGATTATTTGCCAATAATCATTTGGATGATAGTAGCTAATGCAATCAGACTTACATCAACACGAATTCAGATTATGATCCACCTTTAACAATATATATAGATATACCTAATATAAGATTCAACTTCATTCACAGATTACTTATCAAGATGAAAGGGGGAAAATGACAACATTGATTAGAACTTCCTTGCAGACAATTGTAAACACAGCTGAATATGCCTGTAATAATTGTGTTATATTTAACTCAACGTCTGTCAAAATCGAATGAGTTCACCGTCGAAATATTCATGGAATACAATGTGAAATAAATGTAATAATTTGTATCGCGAGGCTACTTAGTAGTCATTACATTACAATTAGTATTTTTCTTGTATACATACATACATACATCCATCCATCCATACATACATACATACATATACATACATACATACATGTATACATACATACATACATACATACATACATACATACATACGTACGTACGTACGTACATACATACATACACACACACACACACACACATACATACATACATACATACATACATACATACATACATACATACATACATACATACGTACGTACGTACATACATACATACATACATACATACATACATACATACACTCAAGTTGTTTCCCAAGAGACAATTATTGAAAAGTAAAATTATTATAATCCAATACATAAGGTATGTAACCGAGAAGTGTGATTATACATAATAAAATACGTCACTGTCCAAACCTCATATTTTATTGATAATTTTAAGTCGCCGTAGAGTAGTGACAGGCGTCATGAATAGACAATGTGACAGATGTACATAAATCCCTTTGGATGAAACTGTGTAAAGAGTTCAGTACGAAAGAGGCCAGTGTGATTATTTTTTCTTTACTTAAAAATTCAAATTTTGACATGCAGTATACATATCTATCTTTGCAATGTTGTTGTAGCGTTGCGGTTGTATATTCGAGTTCAAAGTATTTTGCTTTGAACAAATTGCATTTCGAGAAAACGGTTAGTTATGCACCGTTTGTATGTAAATTATGTAAGTAAGTATATGGTCTGAAAAAAATAGTGTAATTGATAAAGAATAGATTGCACTATTAAACACTCAGAATAGAAATCCTCCAGCAGATTCAAAGTCGTTCCTGTAACAGGCCCCATGCAGACCCTGTAACAGAGTAATATGTGAAACAGGGTTTGTTACAGGGTTTGCAAATTTGATAAGATTTGTTCGAAGCTGTATTCAGAGACATGTAACATGTGTCTTGGTAAAAGGCATGTACAGATGTGTTAATTTCTGACGCTATGAATTGCTCTGGTCACATGACTGAACATGTATATTTTGTGTACCAAGAGACGTGAATACAGGTTTTGTTACAGGGTGTGTACATTTGGTCAGATTTCAGGTCTGTGTTCACAGACATGTAACAAGTCTGTCGATACAAGGACGTATACCGGACAGGTCTGAATTTTTTAAAGAATATATCACAAATGGGTGTTTTAAGTACATAATTTTATACGGACACGTGACATCTTGGTAAAATCAGACCTGTGAACACACCAGGGTGTGTAAACATGCATGTAAAGTCGTGTACACACAGTAATACATGAGGGGGTGGGGTTGCACTTAGAGGCACGTAGTGGAAGTTAGGAACGTGGCAACAATCAACATCATGTCACGTACTATAAGTGATGTTGTCAGACAGTTGCTTCAAATAAACTCAAATTAGATATCCAACTGCTCAAATATATATAATGATTAGTTTGGAGTAACTAGGGCATTCCGATTTAAACTAACTCTATATATTATTTACACAATAATCAAGCCCTACAGAGACATTTTGATAAAATTACTCGCAACGTACTCGTAACTATGGGACGCCTAAAAGCATAACGGAAATTGAGATATTAGATTGTAATAATTCGAATCATACTCAAAAAATGCCAGGAATTGGATAATAATTCTTAATTTTGTGATCTTTTGTGACGTAAGTAAGCTTACTGACAAGCATTTTCACATGACATTTCATATCGCAGGAATTGAACTAAGAATTCGTCGATGAAATATCAGAATTTCCGACGAAAATATTAGATCGATCGCCTATTATAATTAATGTAAGCCAAACCCAACAAATGCAGCTGTAACAAAATTCTGACATCGATGCGTATTTTTTTCTGATCCATTTCCCAAAGAACAGGCTGGTTTTTAACTGTTGGAGTAAATACTCTTTTATATATTAAAAATAAAGTAGTGTACAGAATGACACCAGAACTATCATTGACAATCATTAGTTTTCATTCTTTTTAAATGCTGCAGAAAATGAAAAGTCTGAAATATTTACAATCGTGAGAAGAGACAAAACTTACCTATACACAACACAACAAATTCCTGCTAGAGTTTACGGAATCTATGAAGTGGAACATACAGTACTACGTCGTGACTGTCACTGTCACATTCAAACTTAACATCTGCTGTGATACGCGAGTAAACTGTCAACTTGTACTTAAGCTTGATACATGGGATTTGTTCTCATTGAGTTTTGTTGACTTTGCAAAATTAGCTAATATCCGAAAAGTCAAGAAAGTTGACAAACAAAAACTGATTTATCGAATTACTGTTAATGAATAATTGTATGTGTTGTTACTTTGATTATTATTATTATTATTCAGAACTGTTAATCACAGAAGGGTTAATGAGGTGTCATCAAGGTTTGGATTGACAATCAAGGGCAAAGATCGCTCTAAAAGGTATTTGAGTACATTTATATATATATATATATATATATATATATATATATATAAAGATAAATGCTTGATCAGTTTTAACACGTTCCATTAATTGTATATCTAGTAATATGACTAGTCTTTAATGTAGGATTCCTATTTGCTTTATAAATTAAAGGTTATTCACTTATTTGTTGTATTATGTGCGAATTGTCTCAACATTAACCCTTAATATAGCTTTTAGAGCTTTTCAAACTCATGATACAGTGCATTGTGGGAAACACGTCATTAGTGGTAAAACTAGATACTATTTGATTTTACGAAATAGACTGCTTTTCATATTGCGTATTAGCGAAGAATATATTTAGAGGCGTGATGTCATCAATATCGCATGAAAGACGTGCTTGAGTGTGCCCTCAGAGTCTTCGTAACTAGGCATTTATTGGAATTTTGGATAAATATTATGCCATATTGCAATTTCATATTATATCTATAAATCATCACCAATCTGTTCAACTCAACAATTTGAAGTAAAATATGAGTGCGCTGTAAACGAAGAGTACAACCATAAGATATTGCTAAATTCTTAACTATATGCATATGACTCATTAAAGCTAAAAGCTACACTTGCAACACACACATAGTATATGACATACACACATACATACATACATACATACATACATACATACATACATACATACATACATACGTGTTTTTCAAACTGGTTTCCTTGTTACATTGGCTCTCAAAGAAATGTCTAGATAGGAGCAAACGCTAGTGAATATAGTTGTAAACTGTTGTCAGCGGATAGAAGCAAATTCGAAATGATATTCTTAAACGTATGTAAATTTGATAAATGCACAGATTGGGGAAGTTTGGCAAACAAGAAAATGTAATTTTTAATTATTGAAAATGGTTTTAAACCCTTAAGAATCCAGAGATATCAAAAACAAAATTCAACACCACTATATATTAGATGCAATGCTTTTACAGTAATGGATACTCTATAGCTATTACATTGTATCATTTCACTCCATAGGCTTATATCATACAATTATTCTAACTGACAAATCCAACAAAAATGCAGTGGTAAATGTCACAACAAACTGAGGATGGCAAAGATTACGTCAAATGTTGTTGCTGTTTTACTGTTCGTTTGCAACGTTATCAACCATAAGGGTCAAGACATAATAAAATATATAGTATAGAATAGTATGATTAATTACTTGAAAAAGGACATGTATTGATTCTGCCGACGTTGAGTGTTTACCGTGTTTATTTCACGGAAATTATAAAATGCAATTAATAACTGCACTTTTCTAATTAGTAAGGAGAACACCTGGAAGACAGATGTTGCTTCTAATTTATTGAAATCATTTATTGACAAAGTAAACACCGTAATTATCCTCAATGTCTCATAGAACACGGTTTGTTGTCAATCCCGGTCTTTCAATCTGAAAAAGGTTGTGTCAAAAACTTACAATGGAAACCATATCACCAGGAACAGTTAATCGGCTGCTGGTGCATTACTAAATTGCTACGTTTCATTATTTGACTCAACAAAAACTGACTAACATTGCTAGATTTCATTGTCTGCCGCAACAAAAAACTACCTAACATTGCTATATATGTTATCGTCTGGCTCAACATAAATCTTACTATTATTGCTACATATTATTGTCTGGCTCAACAATATTCTTACTAACATTACACTGCAATAGGGAACTTGCAATCCAGACTGAGCATGCTCAGACGCAAAGGACTATGGGATTATCTGAGGTTATCATATTACCTAATCAGGAGCTACCGATAAAATAAACCTCCCACAATGGCCAGGGTGACCATGAATTGATCATTTGTGGTTAAAAACAATATAACGATATTGTTCATAATACTAATTGATTAGCATTTATTATCACATTTCCCATGATGCAACATTCAACATGGCGGGTTTGCTAGTTCCCTATTCTTTGTGTGATCCGATGCCAAGTTTTTCTCAGTGCAACAATCTGTTAATATTCTGGTAACACAGAAAAAACATGGCGCAATGCTAAGAAGATTCTTGTCGAGCTAGAAGATGGAACGTACTAGTCGTGGGAAGAATTTTTTTCGAGTCAGACCAAATGTAGCAATTTTAGTATGATTTTCTTTGTTGAGCTTGAAGATGAAATGTAGCAATAGTAATAAGAATGTTGTCGATCTAGACGACATGTTTCAGATCTTTTTAGCTTATTGTGTTTCTTTTGGCATAGGAACAATGGTCCCGGTAACTAGGCTCACACTTCTAAATATCGTGCGCATCAGCTAGAAAAGTCGCAAAAACGTTTCTGCTTCTGTAATGCTTATCCACTCGTCTGTGTTCGGATTACCGAAGGCCCAACATGTATCAACTTGTTTGGGAAGTCCTTGTGTAATGTTTACTTATGAATAACTAATTACAATCACTCAGCAACGGTAAGAAAGTTGGGATGCTACCCCAATCTTTACCGAATTGTCCAATAGATGTTTTCTATATGTAGTTCTCTTAGAAGAGCAGAAATTACACCAAACCGCCACGTGACGACGAACAACGACCAACAACAACAACAACAACAATAATAACAACAACAACAACAATAACAACAACAATAACACCGAACTGTTCCATTTGAGTTGCTTCGTTGGTTGATTTACTTCATTTCTTAGCATAACTAGTTTACTATGCACCAACACACACTTTAAGACAATCATTCAGTTAGTATTTATTGCATTGAACAGTTTAATCTTTACCTTGTTTATTGCAACTTTGTTACAGAGTAATTCGTTTCATTCAAAAGCTAGTGTGTATTTTAACTCTACACTTTCAATTTCAAACTGTCAAAGTCTCTCAAACAACGATTTCTTATCAATCAAATGACTTGACTATGTTAATTGACCATGAAATGCGTAATGAAAGGTTGTATTTTAAAATATTCAGTCGGAATTACTGTATTTCAATTGACTAAATTTACCGATTATATTTTGCCTGGGTGAACACATACACGACGGTCAATTAAAACGTTGGTATGCCAAAGTCTCAGCGACAAAGCTAGTGAATTTAAGAACAGAAGATGCAAAAAAAATAAGGGTCTAGCGTTACCTTTGTTTTGTTTTTCTGTTATTGGGCGTATACTAATTCCAGACAATTTCTTAAAGCACCTATTATTATACAAAGCTCACAGATTTCAACCTGATTAGCGTTTGTTCTCGTCACAACACTACAGATGGGTATTCTACCACTCTGTTGCTTGTTTCTTGAACAAAGCGGTTTAGTGGTGTAAGCATTGTCTTAATGGAATTTTGACAATGCTGAAGACGTTAGTGAGAGATAATTATATACTTTTTTACGAAAGAATGGATGCAATGACAAGGACTGTTTTCCTTCTGATCGAGAAAATTTAGTCAGACCATGTACCATCAAAAACTGTGGCAAATTCTGTAAAAATAGCTAGCATATTACTATTCAAAATGTTCCCCTTTTTATTCCAAGATAAAGGACAAGTTCTAAATATTCCCAGTTTATTCTGTTTTACTTTGGCAGCCAGTTTGAATTAAAATTAAGGTGTCGGTTCCTGTATCTTTTAGGAATAGTTTTATATCTTGGAGACACATACTTTAAACGTTACGGAAGAACTTTATAGGTTTTGTTTCTCGAGTCGCGAAAATATCGAAACCCTACAATTTAGAGATATAAGCTTTGCGTTATTAGTTTGTAAGATCTGTTGACAATGTATGGCTTTATTTCTGTAATTGGGCAGTTACAACGGTGAAGTTACTCATAGACAACATTTGATAGCAGTTACAAAACCATCAATATATTACAACACTTTCATTTACTATTGGACACATATTCGCGTTAAGAAAATGTAAAAGCTTAATCATGAGTTAGAAGATGAACTACCTAAACTCCGCCCCCCCCCCCCCCCCCGACTGGAATAACGTCGCCATCAAGGCGAAATTTGAGAGGTCCTTATTTATTTCAAAGTCTGTATGTCATTTTCCAGAACAATCAATACACGTGCGCAAGAAGTTTTGCTAGACTTCGTCGATTATATGGTTATGATTATGATTACAGACTACAGAGCTGAAACTATCCTCTCCATTTTCACACACTTCGAATTCTATCGGAAATATAAGACATGATAATGGCTAGAACTACATATTTTGTATTTCATTAGGGACAATTTAAGCGACATAAATATGCAGCAACTGTGAGATCAAGAATAGCTGCAGGCTAATAGAAGATATATAAATAAGACAACACTTATATACTTTATACCAGAAATATCCAGACATGTTTCAGCTCCTTTTTTCTCTCTCAAGTTTTGAATATTTAAAAAAAATTATTCGCACATAAGTTGGCTGGAATCCATGTGTAAGCTACATCCAGCTTTGATACACGGTGTCAATGTACAAAATTGAATTTATGAAATCAAACTAAATTTTGTTTTCTATACAAATCGATAGTATGATTGTGCACGACACACGGGTTTCCTAACTGTTTTAGTCACAAATGCCAAAATTGTGTAAATAAATAGGTTAGAGTATTAGCATTGATCATATGATTGTATTATCCATTACTGCATTCGATTTCTTACGGTTGCCAGCATTGCGGTTAGGAAAAGCGCTCCTCGTAAAGTGCGGAATACATACACTGATGCTCATACTCGATACTCCGCCATCGTAAGAAAATTGCGAACGCGTCGTCACACACTGATATTAGCACTGCCAGGGGTGCTAAAACTACACAAGTCTAGATTTTCCCCCGGTATAGTATGTTACTGCACGGTCATACCCATTGTCATCTTCACCCCGAGGCACTTGAACAGCGCACTATTGAATATGCAAATCTTCTAAGACTAAAAGAATAGCAGGGTATCTTTCACAAATGACCCGTGAAGACGAGCTCGCGAAGACACTCCAGATATGATATCTAACACGTCGTAAAACTTCTAACGACCCAGTCACCGGAATTCTAGTCTTCATCGATATCAATATTTCAGAGAGGTCACTCTTACTTCATGGTGTATTGGCCGAGTGTTAGATCCGGTGGTTTTTAATAAGCGATACAGGAGCGATATTCACAGTTGGCTCGATGGTAGTTTCAAACACGTCCGTGCTTAGGTCTATCTAACATTTGGAACGGTGAAGATGGCATTACCTTTGAAGAAACAACTGATGTGTGTCGTTGTAATGTTAATGGCATTCGTGTACGGTAAGTAGACATTGTACAGTCTCTTTGATCATTATGTTATAAGCATAAAATCGCTTGAATCATTCATTTCATTCAAATTCATCAGAAGGAGTTGATATTCTCCTAGAGGTGTTCGTCATAGCGAAGTAGCACTAGTATATACCGGTTGAACAGACTGAATCTTGAAACCAACGCCACTATTACATATACAGGTGTTTCTCGACACACGATAGCATCATATGGTTTGAGCAGTAAAGTGGAGAATATACCTAATGTGTTTGGATCTCAATCAAAACAGTGGGAGTATATTATATCTCGGTTACAATACAGGGTCTGGTTATTAATAAAATGACAGGTGCTAATTTTGTCATATACGCTAAATTCTTCTGAGTTTTTTGGAGGCTAGGTGCTCATTTTATCGTATACGCTAATTGGAGGCTGGGCCCAGTGTCATTCGGGTAGGACGTATGAGTTTATAATTTTTGCATATAGTGTACGAGTATAGGATGTATAATGGCGGCGGTCCCGATAAATTTCAAAGTAACTGACGGTGACAGGTCGTTGGTTTAACATGAATCGTAATACATAGCTTCTACACCATATACTTCGATTTGCTAAATTATGTGTACGATATTCACCCAGTGTTAAGTTGTCTGTATTTGCACATATGTCCATGGTTGTTAGTATTTGCAATGTTACTTGTGGATAGTATATTAATTTGATTATGTGGGTAACAGTTTATCTTTCTTGGCATTCAATATGTACCCAAACCATAACAACCGACACTACAAAAAGAAATAGACTCGAATTATTTCCTTGTCTGTTCCCACACCGAAAACTACTTGAATCTTCTCATCACTAGCTCTGTACCAAATAAACGTATAAAACAACGCTAACCAAAAGACAAATATATTAATGACATGGAGTATATTCCTACAGAATTTTTACAAGCGGTCACGTTTTCACCACAACTAAACGTCTTACAATATGAACAAATAAGACGTAAGCTTACTGCGTACAGCTTTATAATTTGTTGACCTCTCCACTACGTACAGATTCGGTTTAGATTCTGCCTAACACATTTAAACAAAGGAATTATGTTCCCCGTTATTCGACGTTATCAAACTGTGGAAAACATACACACATTGCTTTTGGTTTACAGAGTTGAGAAGACAATGCCGGGGGGGGGGGGGGGGGTAGCAACAGCTCATTTGAAACGTTGTAGAGCACACTTATTTGCCAGTTAATTGTAAAATACGATAATTAGTCGGTTACAAATACTACACTCAATATTAGGCTATCGATGACAAACAGAATGCATTGTGGACTCATTTACATTGTATGTGGCTGTGTTGTCTTGTTTATTTACTCTCACTTGCTCATCAGAATTTTCAGCTCATTTGCATAACGTAAGTACTGCTTTGGAAAAAGTACTCTCCTGCTTTGGTATGAATATAGATAAGGGATTAAGTTCCATTATCGTATTCTGTATTTACTTAAAGAATTAGTCAACTAGTTGTCGATTGGGATGCATGCATGCTTCGCATCTCCTTTTCATACGAGAGAAAACAGGTTGTGGTTCGTGAGCCTAAAAGCCATTGCAGATGTTACCCCCCCCCCCTCCCAGCCAGCTGTACCAAAATTTTACCCGCCTAAAGTATCTGAGCAAAATCATTGATTATAAATATCTCAATACCTGCCATTAATTCACTGAAACCTTAAAATAATGGTTATTTGTGGATGTATGCCATGATTGGTGTAAAAATGGTAAACTTCCTACATGGCTGTACATAGCTAGAGTACGTTGTGCAGTTGCCATCGTCTGTACCCATGTTTTTCCCAGCCAACATTATTTGAAGAAAATAGTTATTTTTGTAATATTTGATACCTGATTTTAGACTTATCCCATAAAAATAACCTTGATTTGTGGATTTTTATTAAATCGAAAGCTTGGTGAAAAAATAGTGAAAATCCCTATTCCCTACGTATTTGTACATAATGGAGTACCTACAAGGTGTCAGTTTACCATCATCTGTACCGAACTTTTTCCCGCCCAAATTATTTGAAAGAAATACTAATTTTCATAATATTTTTATATTCGTTAACCTGATTTAGACTGATACCATAAAAAATAATGTTGATTTGTGGATGTAATATGATATAACTCTTTGGGGTAAAAATAGTAAAATCCTTTTATACATGCTATGGAGTCCCTACGGCGATAATGTCGCAGACTAGTACACAAAAGGTCTGAGATTATGTACAGTTTACCATTATTGTCTGTATCGAACTTCTCATGAAAAAGAGGAAAATATTTTTTGTAATATCTTGATACATACCAACTTGAATCAACAAAATAATGTAAGTTCGTGAATTCAAGTCAAATATGATTCCGTTCCTACATCCTGCAGTTTGTGTTACGTTGCCTTAGTACGCCTGCATTGCGTACACAGAAGAATGATCCAACAAACCTACATCACACATATCAACCATTTAACGCGAGGGTCAAGTGGTGTTTGGACTGATATTAAAAAGACTTATCTGTCAGTGAACTAGTATACAAAAAATGTTGCAAAATCGGAAATTACCGCTTGTTTCAACGGCTATTTTGTAAAATGTCACCGCTATTGTTCGAGGTAGTTCAAATACTTGCCTTTAACAACTTACGCCATTTTGGATATATCTTCATCACATTATTTAGACACACAATATTTAGAAGACAACAGCTATATCTCGAATTTATATCTCTGAATCTGTGTCCTTATAACTGGTAGATAATGTTCTTCTTTAACTGATCAGATTTGTAGCAATATCAACAGAAAATATAATAGCTTCTAACCCATACCACCAATCCCAAACGTCTTGTAGGGATCCATGGATTTGAAGTACATGTAGAATGACAATATCATGTATTTAGCAGTCATTTTGAAAACAAGACACTTGCAGTGACATCACATTTTGCCTTTTGCAATTTCCTTATGCATGTTATGTGGGTGCCGTGAATATTATTCGTGAAGTTTGAATGCAGTAGCCTAACTCTTAATTAAGTGTTGACTTAATTCATCAAACAAGAAAACGATCTGTATGTTCAGTCAATATTCTTATATTCACTATTTATTTAGTTCTAAAGGGCCCGGGCATTTTTGTTGCTGGGAATTGCTCCCAGCGATTTCTGTTCAATATGCAGACAAATACACACAAACACACAAATGCTACAGAAATCCATTCGGGTTTGGGACTATGTGACAGAGCTATGTTGCACGCTTTATATCACGTCGCTGCAGAACTGTCAAGGCCTTCCCAGTAAGTCCACAGGCTATCACAGAGTCACCCAGGCCCGGCAAACATAGCACCTGTGGGCTCCGTGTGAGTAATCGTCCCCGACTTTTCGAGTCATTACTCCAGGAGTCGCACGCGTCTTGTGAGTGAGACACGGTTGAGTGATACAGCCTACCCATCGAGTCTGTAGAACACTCATCCTGGGTTTGGGTCGGTCACAGAAGAATCCCCTGTTTCCAGTGGGATTCGAACCCATGACCTCCCAACAGCTAATCCTGTGCACTAACCACTCCGCTACAGGGAGCTGTTTTAAAGGGGCATATACGTTTTTGTTGTTTTCCTTGCTTTTTGGGGGAGGGCGCGATTTCTGCTGCATAGTACAAGGGAACGAAAATGCATTCTGCCCACAAAAGTACTTGGTATTGGGAGAACTTCGTGTTGAGATATAATGCATACACGATTGTAGGACATATTAGTACTCAGTCAGACATACTAAATATCTCTAATCATCAACTTACGAACGGTCTTTAATGCTATCGAAAGCATGCAGAGATATATTCTTGCAAAGTTGAATAAAGATCCTAATTTAGTGTAGTGTCTATGGTTTAATAGAGGGTTTACTACAATATAAGTATTCCACCCTGTTTCTACACAAGTAAGACACTTAAACTTTTCCCATTTTTGGTAATTATTTCATACTATACAATATGAAAGCGAATTAATTGATAGACGTATATGGATTTGCTCGTCTATACGGACTTTTTTAAATCTAATGATTATTTTGAAATACAAAATTAATTCGAATGTGTTCTTTTTCTTTTGAGTGAAATGGTCGACTGAGTGAGTGATTATGAACCAGTGGTGAGATCGCGTACAGCACTTGGGAGACTACCAGTAACTGGGTCCAAGTCATTATACTGTTATTATATCATTTTAATTCTTATTCAACGTTATAAGCATGCAATCAATTGGAATTCTAAAATTTATTACTGTATCAACAGGATGGACAGAAACAATGTAACTTTAGAAAAAATCGAAACAGTTTTTGCCTGTGGCCTAATTCAATTTGATTTGTTTGTCTGTAGGAAAATCACCGTGAAATCATTGAACTGCAAGCTACAGTTAAAGTTTGGGCAAAGTGCACTAGGCCTTTGGCGATTTAAGTTCGTTAATCGATACTGTTATCGAACTGTAAGCATTTGTTGAGGCTGGCGGTTTTCACCCGTCGGAAGACTAAAGTATAGCATTTCCAAATCAGATATATCGACAGGTCTTCTAAAGGTTTCACACTCACACCGCTATAATGTGAATCAATTTTACAAAAGAATCGTATTACAAGTAAATGTTACTCTTGTGTATCGTCTGGTGACTGAAAACGAGGCAGCGCCGATTTGTTACAAGTATTATCGTTCAGACAAGACTCCCTAGCTTGTGTAAAGTATTCATTGAACAATGGCGCCCATACAATGACGTCAAGTTTTATATTCCTTATTTTCATGAAGGTCCATTAACACAATGGACAGTGACACTGCGAACCAATCAGATGCTACTTTTTCTCTCCAAGATCGATCCAACTGTCGTCAACATACTTGCTTTGCAAATAATCTATAAAATATTAGCAGGACAAAAATCTTTAAGCGTTCCAAATGTTGTTCGTCTCCTTAATAACATTAGTTTGGCAGACATCGGGTGTCATACTTACATTGAGAACAAAAATCAATTAATCCAATTGTGTAATTGTAAACTTCGGTTGAAATTTCAATTAAATTTGCATATACCTCCCTGATCAAACAATAGTTTAATCTTATAATCTCATAATTGCGGCAAAGTATTGTCTATTAAGCCGCATCAATATTGAGACAGATAGTCTGTTTGATGTCAATGCCCAGCTACACTACGAATTCCTCCACTGTCGTCCAAATCCAAATCGATGCCACAAACAACAGCGTGATTAAGCAATGCCGAGTAGGGCGTTTTCTTCTTAATTAACTCCTAAAAGTTCACATTAAAGTACTAATGTACTAAAGGAGGTGGTTGTGGTGGTGGGGATATACTGAGGAGATATAATATAGTCCTGTTTTCAAATGTCAAAGTTCTCCAATTAACCTTGAAGGCGCGATATCTTGGTAACTTATTACATTTCCAGACAAAATCATTAGAGGCACTTTGACGAGTAATGATTATTTTTTTACGATATCAGCGACTTTACTGTTACAGTCTATATTTGACCCATCGATCAATGTCAACCCAATAACCATGATAATTATATTATCAATAATTGCCACTTTCTCCGTGTTAGGCATTCGATACTCCTCGACAGAGTTTGACATTTACGTTATCACGGTTACCCGAGAACAATGAATACAAGTGTTACGTCAATACATACAGACGTCTCGACTAAAAATTCACTAACTGGACTCATTGTTGTTATCTGAAAACCACTTGAAATATTGTGTTAAATCGTTGTTTTTTTTCAAGTTTAAAAGTGTATATAAAACAGGCAAATAGCGTGGATCCTCGAAGTCTCCCTCGGTAGGTGATCATTTTGACAATTGGAATTTGCTGCAGTTAGTGTCGCGGTGACATGTCCAGTGATCTAAAATCATATTTCTTCGATATTTACTCACAGTCCATAAAATTCATTCTACCGTCGACATTTAAATTAGTGTTACTAGTTCTTTGCCGCATCACTGGGTATTTTACTTAAAGAAGGAGTGAAATGCGGCTTCTTAAGTACTGTTCGCAGGGTATACCACGTAGCTAGCCAGGTACGGAATTTATAATTCATTAACTTATCTTCATTTCAGTCGTGGTTTGATATGTAATGGTGATACATCCATTAGCATTGTCAATGAACTGTTGTAACTTATTTGAGAACGCTGCAACATAAATTTGTTTCACGGACATAACATATCATACCGGTAGTACGCGTCCGACTACGTTTATTATTATTACCGTCTGCTGATTTTGATTATACATTCAAATCATATTGATAACTCGGTTGCTATGGTGTTAAGTAATAAATTATGGAAGGTTTGGACAACCTGCGAAAAATCTGTCTCCAGTTAAACTGCCAATATTCTAATATGTTGTCAGTAAAATAAATAAGTAATAAGAGAAACTCTATAATTTATCCTGAATCCGTTATTTCTATTGCAGCACTCCTTTAACCCTTCCCATTTCGTAGAAAGAAAGGTTTGCAGCTGAAACATCATATTTTACTTTGACCTAGATATCCAATTCATGTATATATGATATGTGTTCATTCTACGTACTAAAATCTCAAATTTATATACTCAAAAATATTCACATTGCCAAATGACAGATGAGAATTTGAACCCAGTGCATAATAATTAAACAGCCAAAGCCGTAGAGACGGATACCATTATAGATGGGTACCGGTGCAATTTCGAAGGACTTGGCTGCATCATGATACAATGAGAGAGAAAAACTGTGACCTGGTTAACACATTTGAATATTAAATATACGTGTTTCAAAATTATGATACCATAAAATAAAATTGCTGTTGTACTGATTAACATTGCAATTTTTTCCCGTGGTAATCGCATCGTCGCGTTAGTCCATAGCTTAAAGTACTGTCCAGTAATTGTCACAACTCTTCCTATTAATACATTCATTAGACCATAAAATACAAGGGAAATCTGTTCTCAACATCAGTGAGTATGTTTTGAGACAACCCCCTCCCCTCCCTCCAATCACCTACGTATTGGCGAAAACTTCAATCCAATTTCCATCAGTTCTGTTATTCTGTTCACATGTAAATTGCATCATGCATAAGACGCGACTTGAGATTTGAATAATTCATTATATAAGTAAGTAAAGATGTAGGGAAGGGGAGCTGAAATTTCTTTTCAAAACTGAACACCTTCAAGTCCCAGTTCACCTTAAAGACTTCGACTTGGAAACTTTGGTTAGAAAATATGCCATGTAAAGATGCCCTAAAATGAAAGTGTCAGCTGAGAAAAGACAACCAAAATCATGGGTAGATTAGAGATTAAAAGAAATGTTATATTACCTGAATTATGGTGTCTTATCCTTGCTTTAGTGTGTGCTAATTCGTTCCTTAATTCAATATATATCCATTCATTAGAAAACATCTTACACCCCTGCAGCATTTGGATGTATGTGCGGTTACCTTATCATGCCACTGCCATATTTAATGAAATGACAAGGAAAGCTGACTTGCCAAGTTTACAATTCAGCCAACGTTAAGTAAATTGAGCAGTCAGAGTAAAGAGCCAGCAATGACCCATAGCAATGATTTAATTTACTGCGAAATACAAGAAGCAAAAGATAACAAATTAGACATTATACATCTAATAAGGTTGTAACGTGAGTGGCCTAGCAATTAACACCTTGTCACCGTACACTCGTAAACAATACCGAACAATCGTAATGTTTTGAACAATTTACTTGCAAATACAGACAGACCAGTTCAAAGTTTGGATTCTTAACATTACGGTTTCATTTTGTATAGGACTGTTTGGGTTATCGCATACGCTCTAGTAACGATTTCATCATTCGTTCGTTCGTGTCTGAGTTTCTGTTTGTCTGTCTCGCTCTCTCTCACATGCACAACGAACGATAAAATATGATATTTTCAACGTACTTCCAATGAGAAATACAACTTTTATAATCGTTACTGGCACTTAGATTTAGTATAAATAATCAAAATTATAGACTTGGCAAAACAAACAATAATTTAAATTAATTTCACACTTACTTTGTCAGCTATTTTATAATTTACATTTAGGTTTCTGCCCGAAAAAGAGCTATCTATTGGAAAAAATGTTTGTTATTATTATTTTGATCAAATTACAGTATTTTTTTGTTTTTAGTTGCAGTAAAGGTTGTTATTTTATAGATGTTGTTTTTGTTTGTATTGTGTTTTTTCATTATTTTTTGTTTTTCATCTAATGCGATGTCCAAGTAAGTGAAAAAAAAAGTTCACTAATTAATGCAAGTGGTCCTACGAGACAAATCTGAGATAATCCTTTTGAAGTCGATTGTGACGCTTGGACAGCTGTCTCAAGTTTTTTGCCAATAATGGTCAACGAAGCCAATGCATATCTAATCACCGAGCATTACTGCGTGTTTTTGTTCCGTTGAATGGCTTGCTTGATATCGAGACTTAGTCTTACAATTAGTGAATTAACGAATAAACTATTGAAGATGTGATGTCTCAGTGTGACCTCGGTCACAGTAAGTATCACCTTACATAATTGGGCATTGCAAAACTTTAGAGATGTTATTTCGATCGATCGGTTTCTAAATTTCCAGTGATATGTTACAGCTATAATCTCGTTTTTCTGCCTCCAGGCACAAGTGGCGATTTAACCTGGATATGCAACCATAGAATGATGAATACAACCAACGATTTATCATTGGTAATCAATATTATAAGTAGGGGGAGTGTCTGAAATTTAGCTCGTAAAATATGACAAACAATGCCCAGTCATTGTATTCATCTTTCTGTTTTTTGAAAGGGGTCGTCTACTTCTTGGCCTCATCAATATTACATTATTAATTTCCCTATACCGTTTGCTATTCTTTACATGAAACTCAGACTCAGACTTTTCCCTTGAATGCAATGTCTGGGATTAGAAATATGTGTGTTATATTTAGTATTCACACTGATCTGTAGTGAAAGTGGAATTTTTCTATAATTCTGACTCCTCGTGGACAGGGTACTTAATGGCTATAACATTGCCTTATGCTGTAGGGTTATATTATAGCGGCCATAAGATTACTTTGATTACTTTGTATGTCTGCAATCAAGTAATAAGAATAAGCCTTATTGAAAACTCCATATGCAATATCGTGTTACATTGTCTATTCAGACTGTGGATCACATAAACAAGTTCTTCTTGGAGCACATATTAAATGTTCAAAACTATAATTTTTAGCATAAGATTTCAGTTAACCATATCACCCTTCTCTCCTTCTTCACATCCCTCACTTCCCTCTGTAAGTCTGTCTGTATGCCTGTCTCTGCCTGTCTGTTTCTGTTAGTCTACCTGTTTGTCTCTCTGTATCTCTCTGTCTCTGTCTGTCTGTCTGTCTGTCTGTCTGTCTGTCTGTCTGTCTGTCTGTCTGTCTGTCTGTCTCACTCTCACTCACACACACACACACACACTCTCTCTCTCTCTCTCTCTCTCTCTCTCTCTCTCTCTCTCTCTCTCTCTCTCTCTCTCTCTCTCTCTCTCTCGTTCTCTTTAGCTATACATTTACATATATCACGAATCCTGCTGCTGATCACTGCTGTATACATTGACAGATGGCGTAGTGCAACGTGTAACATGGATGAGAAACAAAATCTAGTAATCATAATGACGATGATGTACGATATTTGTCCAAGTACTAATGCACACGTAATTGTTCGTATTTGTTTTTATTTCTGTCGTTGTTTACTTCTTATAAATATAGTATCAATTTGATCGAAAATTTACCACTGCCAAAATAAACCAAACAGTTTAACATAACCGCCATTGTACCACGTAGTCGAAATTTTAATTATCCTATCCATTAAAGTAGCATTTCGACGTACATGTACATGATAAACAGGTCACGTTAACAAGTGTCGATAAACATACTTGGTCAGTGCATACAGTACTGTAATTACTGCCTGTGTATAACATATGGTATTCGTCATATGCCTTCGGGGGGAAGGGTGTATGCCAAACTATGTGCATTTTAAATTTTCTTGTAGACAATTCTACTGTTTTGGTTGAGATACTGTCGATGGTTCTATGTTCGAACTTCCCAGGTACATATTAAACATTAAAGCATCGTGGTGAACACCCCCCCCCCTTCCCAGAAAAGTCTGTGATACAACGAATATATTTGACCTAATACTGAATCTATTTTTCCATTGAATGATATAACATACGAATTTGATGTGAAACATTGCTTTTCGTGTGTTGATGTTGACATATTTGACGCAACAAATGAAGTCTTCAGCACCTAAACCACTGCATTTGTGTGTTTGATCGTTTGTATTCATTGTCAATGTGATACCTACCGTTATCTTAAAGTCGATTTCTTCAACCCACCCTTTCACTTCACTACCTACTAATATTTTCTTCCCTCCATCAGGTGTCCTCGGATCGGAAACGGAAGGAAGATTGCATACCGAACTCTTTCGAAAGTACAATAAATACGTCCGTCCCGTTCAACGGCACAATGATAGCGTGGTATTACAGTTTGGACTCTCCATAACACAGCTTCTAGATGTTGTGAGTACAAATTCGGTGTCTATGAGGTTTTCATGCAGATAATGAATAGAAGTGGGTACACCAACTGGTTCTTATAAATCCGCCTTGAGGGGTACACATAAATAGATTTCTGTTGGTAGCATTTATTCAAACTGCAAGTGTCGTGTGACAATAGAACAAAATTTAATAGACATTGGTCATCTATGCTAGGTCTTGTATGAATGCAGTCGTTCACCGAAAGTACAAGAACTTTTGAATAATATAGCTTTACTTGCAAAATTTAGTGAATGTTTTGCACCGAAAGGAACCATATGACATATGGTGGCGACAGAGATATGGACAACTAGTTATAAGTGAAGTAGCTAGAAATATTATTTAATCTGACGTAGCTCTGTACCATTGCACGAGATTTACATAGATGACATTCCTTCCATTGCACCCTATGATTATATGAATAGTAAATGGTTTTATTCAACAATTATTATATTATTGTTGTTGTTACGTTTTTATGACTCAGATTCTCCCCTAAAAAGACCCGTTGATAGAGATGTTATTCGTTTATTTCAAATTCCAGAATGAAAAGGCTCAGTCTATTTCAACACATGTATGGCTAAACCAAGTAAGTATCGCCCCAAAACATCTCTTTCTGTGCTTGCACTAACCTCGAGATTTCATCAACTACGCTACGAGCTGTAGATCTTTACAGCTTTGATAACAAACGTTCAACTCTCTTCAAGAGCGATACCTATTGTGTTGACAGGATGTCGTAGAATCCTTTCCCATCGCTTCTCTTCCTTCTGATATAACCCCACACACCACCATCACCATCACCATCACCACCACCACCACCACCACCACCACCACCACCACAGACAGACAGACAGACAGACAGACAGACAGACAGACAGACACAGACACACACACAGACACACACACAGACAGACAGACACACACACACACACACACACACACACACACACACACACACACAGATCACAAGTTGGTTACTTCGCAGAAGATCAGAAGGCCAAGTAAAGTAAGGACACGTTAATTCTGTTGAAGTTGTAATATCTATCACATTATGGAATCATTATCAAATTAACGGTCACTTCAAAACGGTCCGTGAAATCCGCTTTCCAATCCTTGTGGAGCAAATAGCAGTAACAGAGACCAAAAGGAGAGTAAGTACAAAATGTGGCCCCTGGTGTAGGATTAAGTAAACAGCGTAACACTGAAAATTAATTAGAACCTAGAGTGTTCTCAACACATTTACAAAATTAATAACTGTGGCTCATTTTTTGATCATTGAATTTTTTTTCAGATTTGGTCAGACTATCGTCTTTCCTGGGATCCAGTGGCATATGACGATATAGAATACATCATCATCCCGGCAGTATGGTTATGGTACCCCGATATGGTACTAGACAACAGGTAGTGTACCCATTATTGTCAAATTTGGCACTCAAATTGAGCGATTGATAGTTTGCAGTCGAAAGCTCTAAAAGTATTAATTTTACATTGTAATGTGTGTTGGTTAATTTTACTGTCTTGCTAGTATTTACACGACGGTCAGATATTTCTTTCCTAAAATACAATCTGGTACGACATGTAGGCCACTAGTTGCTAACAAGTTCATTGCTGTGAGTCGTATTCGTTCATTTCAAAGTGAGCAAGATTTACAACTGTGGAACATTTCTGGGATATTGTTTTCAAAAGGAATAGGAAACAGGTCATGATATATATGCCACATTGTTGAATTTCATCAACAGGTGGAATACACGTAGTGTAATAACCACTGTTACATAGCGGTAACTGTGCAGTCGCCGTTCCCTAGTGTGAAATGGAATCTTCTGTACTGTCGCCAATCCCTAGAGTGAAATACAATCTCCTGTAACTGTACTTTGAGAACATTAATTGTCGAGGTTTCGTGTTTAATTTGTATGAGTAACCGAAATCATTCTACTATTGAAAAAATGTTTAGTTCACGCTCAGATAAAATTGAGTTGGTTGTCTGAGGTTCACGTAATTGCTAAATCCTTATTGTTCCTTTATTTGAATCGACTCACAAATAAACAGCGTACATGAGTGCACTAGACGAAAATGGTATAATTACGTATTCATCTGAAACAGTTTTGTATGTGTCGCAGACTTGCTGCAACTAATAAGCGTATGTATGACATCATACCGACAATACACTGCCATTACCAACAGTATACACTGCCATTCAACAGTTGTGTTGTCTGTGAAACAAGACCAATAGCTTTTGTTCTGTCAATACTACCCACTGTCCAACCATTCCTACTAATTGTACGGAATGTACCATCATGATGTCTAACCCCCCCCCCCCCCATTGTTTGAAAACATTTTTAAAAAATCAAAAGTAGTAATACTAACCCTTGGTCGTGGTACAAGACCTTATTATTATTACTATGTTCTACAGATATGATGAATGTGTCTAAAGATAGATTAATTATAGTTTTATAGTAAGTATTTACACGTACAGTCAAAAAGCTGATAAAGTCAGTTTAAGAAGTCCAAGCTACCTAATATATTTAATTTCACAGGACATTTTAGACTATTTATCACAATAACATTGTAGTTTTTTCTGAACTTTAGCGGCCCTTTCTTTGACTTTTTGTTTTGTTTTAATACTAGTGAAAGGAGAGAACACTAGATCATACCAGAGTGCTACAAATTTGACGATAAATGTTCTTATTTTCTCAGTGTTTACGGTAGTTCTGATCTTCCCGTCTCCAAATTTGCTACTGTTGAGTTCGATGGTACTGTGTGGATTACACCGCCTGCGGCTTTAAACAGTCAGTGTCATATCAACATAGAATATTTCCCATTCGATGAACAGATGTGTCAGTTATCGTTTGGTCCATGGGAATACACCAACGAGCAAGTCTACTTGGAGCCGATGCACGACATTGTTGTCAAAGAAAAATTCCTGGAAAACGTTGAGTGGGAGCTTAAGGGTAGTAAAGTTCATTCTATTAACGAAGAACTGGAGTGCTGCCCAGGAGAACAATACAGTGTGGTTATTTACACAATCACGCTTCGTCGACGACCCCTGTATTACTGCATCAATATTTTGGTACCGTGTGTACTTTTCGCGATAATAACTGTTCTGGTGTATTGTTTACCCCCGGATTCCGGTGAGAAGATTACACTCAGCATGTCAGTATTACTAGCACTGACTTTGTTAAGTTTGCTGGTTGCAGATCTGATGCCAGCGACGTCAGAAACTACACCATTGATTGGTCGATACTTGTTATTTAACATTGGCATGGTATCGTTGTCGTTGGTATTGTCAGTTGTCGTACTGCATATCAAATACCATCCTAATAAACTGTCACCAGTGCCAATCGGGATGAGAGAAACCCTTCTGTATTCTCTTCCAAGGAAATTGTGTATGAAAGAGTGGGAGGGACCTTACTGTAAACTAAGAAAGACTAGGCCAAGATTAAATATCACTCGAAATGATGGTTACCGTTGCGTAAGGGGACGTTCATGTCGCGGACACCATGCAGTTATAGCTACAGTTGCTCGTAAATGTCCCCGAAAACAAGGCAGTGTCGGTACAGCTAAAGACAATGGCCCTCAATATATGCCTGCTGGTGATGTCACCATGGAAACAACACTTTCGCAATCATCCACAGTGGATAATATTGAACTAGAGGAGACAATAGAGGGACAAGGAGACAACGAGGAACAGCAAGGAGAGAGACGTTATTGGTCAGAGTTTGAAAAATCCATAATCAATGATGTGAGCTTTATCAGTAACAGAATGAAAGACAGAGATAAAGAGAATGAGGTAAGAGAACTTGACTTTGGTATTTGTGTTGCTATAGTGACTCGATATCAACATCGTTTTATGTATTTTATAATTTCACTGTACGTGTCGATATGACCATCTCCAATCTCGTTCCCTCTATCTGATTGGTAGGATTCATTATCCATCATATCGCCACCGTCCAACTACACTCTTTTCATTAGCCTCGTTCTGATTTTTCGCTTGCAATTGCAAATTGTGTTCGATATTATTTCGTAATGTAGATGATAATGAGAAATAACAATATTCTTTATATATAGTGGATGAGTATTTACACTTTAATCATTAAGCTACTGGACTTGATGGTTTTTTGCGTATAAACAGATTTCACATCCTAACCCAGACGCTTCTTCAGACTGACTAATGATCTGGCAACAGGTGGTTGGTGACACGTGATGAAATTGAACTATCAATATTCTATATAGCCACAATACATGTCCTCAATCGATAAGTGTAAATTTTCCATTTTCTTTTTTCATTTTTGAATTTTTATCCTTAGTCCATTTTTTCTGTTTATTATAGGTGAAAGAAGAGTGGCGATACGTTGCAAGTGTTTTCGATCGTTTATTTTTGATCATTTTTGCCATTGGAGGCCTTGCAGGTTCGTGTGCCATCATTCTTTCAGCACCCGGATTATACACGCTGTAGACCAATTAAGGATCTCGGTCTACATTTTTTGCCAACCTTTTGGTAAAAAAGCAACGCCTCAAGAAGCAAAGTCGATGGAATTATACCTAGCCAAAGCTACACCCCTATGTTGACGGTCTTCAACTCCATGATGTCAACTGTTAACATTCAACCACAAGTTCCTCACATGTGTGCAAGTGAACTTTTGGGTTATGCTTACTTTGGGAATCGTGGACTCATGAATTAATTAGCAGAGGCCATGTTTGTTCGTAGAAGGTTATAGATAATTAGGGATACAAAACATTTACATATTATTTCAATATATTTGATCGATAATGAAGCAAATAATTCGCATATGAGTTTAATGCTTTTCAAGGCCATCGGCCCATATACAACGTAAGAAATGAACATAAGTCATAGCCACAGTAACTGCAACTTTTGGCATGTGTTTAGTAGTTTTTAATAGTAGTCAACTTTTGTTGTCACGATTAAAATATGTTGTGTAATTATCCCATAACTACGCTCTGAATACAAGCTTCACCAATACCAATAATGTTATTTCATTTTAATAAAATACCAGGTTGTTAGTTGAAATTCAAATTTACAAATACTAATGGAGTTGGTTATTAATTTTACGGAAAACGCGAACATTACCCTATTGTGCCGTAGTAGTAGTGTTACCGGTACGTACTACCACTGACATCGATGACTACTAGGTTAAATCTGAGAATGAAATAGTAATTTCGATGAATTTTACCGCAACTTTGTGGTGATTTTTTTATATTGACATCTTAACATTTATTTATATTTATTGATTCTTCAACGACACTATGTCAGAAACTATGATTAAAGAATAGTTGTGTTTAAAAAAGTACCTGTGTAAAGTGTTCGAGGAGGATGAAAGTTTAAACTCAACTCGAATCATACCCATGTTTATTGAAGGGTTTATATAGTTGAATATTCTTGCCAAATTTACGCGCTGTGTGCCTTCGTCGAAATGTCACCACCACCATTGTACATGACTTGTTATTGAAAGGTATTAACGTATTATTATGCTTTCATACATGTAAACGTTATGTATTGGAATGTTTTAAGCGAACGTTTGAGAGAAATGTCTTTCAAATGGAAATCATTGTGTGTCTTCCACCCCGCTGCTTCAGTGTAGAGACCTATCGATCGTTTCTTGAGGAGTTTGTTTTCTTTGTAAGTTAAAATTGATCTCATAGATACATGTACCAAACAGTTCTCAAAGACTGAACAAAAAAGTAGTTTGTAGTTTACAATTATAAGACGCTTCTCTTGGTTCCGTTCCGTTCCGTTGAATTTATAATATGATTTAACGAAATTCAGAACTTCTGTGTGCAAATAACACCACCTAGACAGAGATTCGTCGTTATTGGCGCTGTTGTTAAAAATGAGTTAAACACGACTACATGCAGTCGGCGGAACACCAAGACTAGGCAAAATAATTTATAACGTCTTTACTAATTAAATCCTATAAATCTATACTCGTTACACTATGTGTTGTCCGAATTTGAATGCATTGGTTAGTACAATCTAACTTCCAGGCTGGTGAGTTAGAACAATTGTCATAGCAGTTTATCTCTATGTCTCAAGAGCCCCCTTTTCATAAAAGGTGTTACTTCACCTGCTGAGAGATTAGACTTTTGAATCAGACAAATCGATCGATTTGGTTTTCTAACGGTTGCCAGATACTCGTCTAAACTAGCTGAAACCACATGCTGAGGTATTATGAGACCACCTGACTACAAGGAAGGTTTTCAGACTACACAAAGACTCAGACCACTAACGAGTTTTGTGGTCTGAGACAAAGATTAACAACAAAATGCATCTAGATTACAACGAAATATAGAGTTGTAAAAATCCTACAACACTTGTACGTTTTGTCTTTCATTAAAGAGGACTTTTTCATTTTTACCAATTCTGCGCCGTGTGACCTTTCTACAATGGCATATTTACATCACACCTCTTCTATTAAGCCAGATGTGCCTATTGTAATAATTGTAAAAAAAAAACTAAATATTTTTAGAGAGGTCGCACCGTGCAGAATTCGCGATTTCTAGATCTCCTAGCCCTAAGGATGGAGAATTGCAGTTAGAATAATATCAGCCTCACATTTTCTTCCCTTTTAAATAGGCAAGTTGTACTTTGTAACTTCCACTAATCAAAACGATATTTGAAAGCCGTTCTGATGATGACAACAATTCCTTTTTAGCGTGAATATGAAACTATAAGCTTATATCAGATTCAGCGTTTGTTTGGCTATCGTATTTTGGTCAAATTTTAAAGTCACAGTATCAAGAATTATATTAATTTTTGAGATTTTTATTTGAACAAATTAAATCTGTTATTGTGTTTGTGCTAAACCACAATGTACCATTTTTTAACAATAAATTTATTTTGAAAGTTTAGTGTTAACGGTCTGTAAAGTGACTTCTAAATGATTGGTCTTTATTGTAAAGTCGGTAGTACCACAGACAAGTAAGAAAGCTTGTCTGTGGTAGTACTCCCCACTGTAGGGGCGCCCTCATTGGCCTTACCCAAAACGAATTTGGCCGGTGAGGGCAGAGCGACACGATGTATATAATACAGCCTACATACATACGCGTAGTGCTGATAAAACGGTTCAAGTTCTCCTTTCTGGGCACGACAGCTTTATAGAACATCCAGTCTTCAGTGTTCAGTAGAAACAAGTGTATATGTCTGAGGACAGGGGGTCCAGGCGCATGTTCAAACCAAACAAGTAAACAAACAAACAAATAAACAAACAAACAAACAAACTAACTAACAAACAAACAAACACAAACTAAAATAAATCAGCATTGCCAATAATGACAAAGTCAACGCATCTATTCAATGAAAACTACAATGAATTGTTTCTATTTTATACTCAACCGTCTTGTTGATATTTAATCACCAAAAATGTTTATCAGCTTAGTAGATCAAATAATTTGATATTTAACCATTATCATTCACATCTGTCGTGTTTGTCAATATTTATATATTGTTTGTTTTTTGTTTCTTTTCGTAAATATAACAATTAAGGCTCGATGTATTCTTGTTTGTTTGAGGTGTTTAGGTTTTTTCCCGTAAGCATAACCAATTCAGCCTGGGGCCCATGTGATCTGAACGCTTGAAGTGTGAGAAGGAATTAATGAAGTAGCCCCTCGGAGTCTTTAACACTGAAACTTTTGTTTACATGAACTCGTCAAATAATATTATTAGTTGCATTACAGAATAATTCTTTGAAATAAAACATAGAATGCACTGTGATCATTAACACGTTCTAATAATATTACGATATTTTCCTCAACGTGGCGATTTGTGAGGCAAATTTACATCCTGCATTGCCTTGGAAACAGATGCGTACTAATATTGATTCATTGCCAGGTCCCTGTTGCCAGTGGTGAACAAGGTCAACAAGTCATGTGGTAATCACTGTTCCAGTTTTGTAATTAGGGGATCATGCTACCAATTATTTTCTCAAGGATTCTCTTTTTTTTAAATATCCTTCAAATATCATGTCTTCCGTTTTAAAGCCAAATTAGCTAGAAGTACTATGACAAGAATATTTCGCTTAAATTGGTGAAAAATTGAATAAAAACTTTTAGAAACACATTTTCTGAACTAAAGTCCAAAATATTTGTACTGTTTCTCAAGAACTTTAAAATCGCCATTATCAGTACTAACCAATAGTACTGGGGAACGATGATGCACGTAATAAAACTGTTACCACTAATTCGATACAATGTGTTCAAGTACGGAACAAATACTGTTTCGCAACAAAAAATGCACATGCCAAACTACTGTGATGTGTTGCCGGTATAAACAGAGCGATACAAAGGGTATCACAAGGCTGGGGGAGCAGAGGAGGAGGCGGGGGCCGACGTATGCTTTCACACACATAACAGCAAGGGTAAAGGGAAAATATAGCAATCAGTGTGTTTAAAAGTCACGGGTAATGTGGCTTTGAACTTCTGCCGCAAAATCCTCAAATGAGTTCGAGCGAAGTGAGTGCTATCAGTTCTACTGTGTTCTAATAATAATTTTTATTTATTTCTTTATTTACTGGATAGTTCTTTAAGTATATAAACACTTGTCTCCCAAGAAGTCCAGTGAGGGCCATCCCTCATGGGTTCAGTGTTAATGCAGGAGGAAACCGGAGTACCCGGGGGAAACCTGCGTTGTTTGGTAGAGTCAAACTCAACGACACTCTTCTTACTTACAGAGTGGTAAATTTAATCAAGCAGCTGAATGGGGTACATCTAGACAACAATAATATCATTTTTTTAAAAACTATTAGTGACTCTCATATTAATGCAATGTAGCATAAAGTAAAATTCATTAAAACGAAACAGTGATGGCGCTTTCCAATGACAGAACCTCACATAAACATCATTTATGAGACACAGCCAGGTGCATTGTTTTTATGCATCTACCAACGCATACAAACTACATACAAACAGTCAAAGAAGTCGAAAATAGATGTAAGAAGAAAATTATCCATTCTGTTATTGGATATTGCATTGTAGTTTTCGGAATACGGTACCTCCTCCCCCGCCCCATGGTATTGTCTGTGGTGTGATGAGTATGCTGCATTGAGCATGGTAAAGCTTTAGTGCACAGGAAGGATTTCTTTTCAAAGTCTACAATCTGAGACGGTTAATTCAACAATCGGAATTGTTACATTTTATTAGTAATACCAGGTACAGCATTACCTTTGTGAATTTTCTATGTCTCCCAGTCTATATTTCGAATGCACTCGATTTTTTTTATCTGAAATAAAGTCGACTTATAATTATAATTACTTTTGGTTATTTTTAGAATATATACACTACAATAATCCCTAACGCTTTGTATTAGGAAAATTCTGGTCAGTCGTACTCAGAAAGTTTTAACAAAAATTGACCAGAAAATCTGTTTACAAATAGGTGTATTTTTACTGAAAATTTATGTTGATGTCCTTTCCTTCATCAGTTATCTAATACTTGTCAATCTAATTTCTAAATCTAATTAATACATTCTCCTAAGAGAAGCCTGTATATGCGTCATATGTACGTGTATCCTTCGCAAGGATTACGTCTGAGGGGCTTCTAGTCTTTGATTGACAGTGCTTTCCGGCACGTGTTCCAGTTGCTGGGTGGCTTCGTTTGTTAATATGACAAACAAGTCATCGATCGATTTTACTGAATGTAGAAATTGTATTGCCATATGTACAAAATATTGGGATTTGATGATTCACGAGCGATCCCTATAAAAAATGCACAATTTTAAGACTCGGTTAATAATCGATTTTCAGAAAAGTACAAGTTTTTCATAAAATGTTCAGAGGCTGCCTTTACGCTACGTACGATACCGTAGACCAGATCGTAAAAAGTTAAACAGACTATGAGCGGGATGACTTGAATCCTTATGGTCGGTATTGCCGGGGACAGTCCTCAAGCGTTATATTATATATAGGTGAAGGCAGGATGATTGGGTCAATAATTCTTGAACGAACTTCCCCTGTGCAGCGAACTCGTCCATTGTGACGTTGCCGAACTAAACGATAGAGTTTGTGAAAATACTTTCAAAACCTGCGCGATAAAAAATCGTTAGGCCATCAGGGCCTAATACCGAAATTTTAGGCGTCTGAGAACTTTAAATAAAGACTTAGTTAGTATTTGTACGCCATGACAAAATCTGGGTGATAAAATTTAATGTTGCCAATTTCAGTGTCAGTCCCATTACTGAGTATTAACTGTGTATGGGGCTATCTGAAACCATAATCACTCAGTCTTATTAACCTCGCACCTTTGGGTCAAGTTCTCAACTTCTGTTGTAATCACAGTCTCGTTGTTGTTACTATATACATGTAATTGCATATAGTTTACTTGTCTGTGTGGGCAAACTTAACAATTACATTGTCTTCGTACTTCGGTGTTCGATAGTCAGTAAAAAGTGAATAAAATAGCGGACTTAAAATACTGTGACAATCCTATGGAGAAAGTGTTTGCAAAAATGGGAGAAGAATTGCAATTGCCAATCTTTACATAGAAATAACCTAAACCCTGGAGGGATGATTCCTAGAATATAATGTTTTGGCAAAATTATAACACATGCGAGTCACGTCGTCTGTCGAGATGACTTAAAATTGTATCTGGGGCACGTGACTAAAGACTTCTAACCTACCTAGAAATGATATTCATTTTTTGACGTAATTTCAATTTCAAACCACGAATTCTTGTTTCAAAGTAAACACACAAGGTTAAGGCAAAGCCGTTTATACGTATACTATAATTGTAAAAAAATCCTGAGAACATAGTGTGTTATTAGCTGTGGTAACAACACTATATGTTTTTAAATTAATTGATGACATGCATCAATACACAAACGCTTACTTGTCTGCGATCAACATTAACTTAAGTTATTAAACGTTATAATACTAGAAACGTTAAATGGTTTTATGTGTTTCTATTCAAGTCAAAAATCATATAAACTCCAGATAAATCTCGGTCAATCGTCGATGGAGGTATAATTTTTTGCTAAGGCGCAAATATGAGGAGCATACACATATTATACTCATCATTATTCCACCCACTATGTTTGTCATATTAGACTATATTATTATCATCGTGACAATAATAACAAGATTATGTTGTCAATTATGTATACACTAACTTGAAAACAAGTACATCAACTTGAAAGAAACATTGTTAGTCTCGCAAAGTGCTCTTCAAACTAAAAACCCTATAGTATTCAAAATGTCACAAACAAGCCAATAAATAATGGTGGTTGGCATGTTAATAACATATCCTTGGTATTTTTAGTATAATCAGGAAAATAGACCAGGCAGGTTGCAGTATCGTAAATATTTAGTTGGCACGTTATTGAGTATAATAATAAGTATTCATGTAAACATTATTTACAATTTTTACATTAATTTACCTTACATTTGACACATTTTAACGTTGTAGCATTGTCAATCGTTCAAGACAAGACAGGCATTACAATGAGTAACACTGAAGTAAAGCACTTTCTCTATGTGTTACACTCGTTTATAGGATTCATATCAAGTGTAAAAGTATACTGTTTCAATTGGTTTATTTACAAGCCTAGTATGTGGCCTTTCTAATGTGGTCAATTAGCAAATGAAACAATATACTGGTGTTATGGGTTGTAATGGAGTACCTCATAGAAATTCCTATAATTGTCCGTTTGTGGTGGATTTTTTTAAAAGACAAGATGGGCAGAAATGACGATGACGAGGGGTGCACCACATTTCAATTTCTAAGCTGGTATATAAAAATAATATTTTGAGTGACAGAGACTTGGAGATTAGTCACCATCCTGATAATTTGACTATCGCTTAAAAGTCAAAGAAAGGAGATATCTCTTGAAATGCTATTTTTATATTAATTATATAATACAATAACCAATATAGTAATGTTACTTTTTTTCGTCACCATTGAAAAAAAACGTCCCCTATTTTCGTTATTTTAACAAAACGCCTTTATTAAGAATTCAAGTAAACGAGGCGGCTGTAACACATCGAATGTGTGTCAACTTTGGAGGGGCGGGGAGGGGGTTCAAAGCAAATATATGTTGAAGTCATGCAGTAGAACTTTGTTCAGTTAAATTTACTAATAGACAGATTTCTAGTACAATGTATACTTCAATACTTTGACAAAGGTTATGCTAAATATAGTTTTGAAAATCATACAGATGTAGCATGCCATTTCCCCCCTCACGTTATTTTAATCTCCACATCGTCTGCTGTATTTCGTTCTGGCAATGTGGCCCATAAAGTGTATGGCCTATATCTAGCTATAGGCACATTCAATCTTTGACTGGAGTACAACTTTACAAAACCAAATACTCTAGGATCCTATTGTCGTCTGGTCGCTTTAGCGACTGCAACTCATGCCAAAAATGCGTGTGTATGTTAGAGAACTGCCGAGGTAGGGATATATAGTAATATGACGAAATACAAGTATCACCATGATATCTGACAGGCATAGAACATTAAAATATACCTTTTGGCTAATAAATAACCTGCAAGGGTGATGGATATGACCCTACAACGTCACTTGGTAGTTAGCCAACTATATAGATGTACCTATAATAAGGACATTGTCAGTGACATCATAGCTTGTCATACCCATTATCGACTACATCAGCCACTGTAGCTATCAACATGACAGCAAGAGAACCCAAAAATACGGAAAGGAATCATCTACTGATTTGTCGTTTGTGTTCTAGAGAATTCCAAAACCTGGAAGTTTTACCGTGTCTGCATTCTTCCTGTACAAATTGCTTGGAAGACTGGATATCGAAAGGAAACAACGACCAGTTGGCAATTGAATGCCCTGTATGCAGACAAATATGGACTCTGCTCGAGGCGGGAATGTCTGGACCTCATAGCAACCATATATTGCGAAGGATCGTAGGGAGTTCGGGCGTAACCCTTGCTTCACTTTCTTGTCAAGTGAGTGAGGAGGTTGCATGTGACGGTTGTACAAAAATTGGCAAGAAAATAAGCAAATACTGGTGCAAAGTTTGTTCACAGATATTCTGTACTGAATGTAAATATGTACACAATAACGTGAGGGTCACGAGGGGTCATCAGTTGGTGCAAATTCAATCATGGACAGCTGGTGCAGAGACAGGTGCGTCAAATCACCTTGGATTAAAATGTACTAAACACGATTCAAAAATAATACACTTCTGTACAGACTGTGACTCGTTCGTTTGTGAACATTGCCACCAAGGCGAAGGCCACACAAATCATAGAGTCAACATTGTTCAAGGTGCAACAGATATTTCGACCTCTGCACTTCAACAGATGAAAGCAACTCTCAGTTACAAGTCACATGTCATCAAACATTGTTGCAACAAAATCAAACATATGACACATTCTCTGAGACAAAGGCGGGAAGACGTCGAAGTTGAAATACAGAATATTGTACGAGAGAGAATACAATCTCTGAGAAAAGAAGAGAATCGACTTTTCCATGATCTGGCTGAAGTGTATCAGAGGAAGTGTGAAGTTCTTCAGAAGCAGTCAGCCGATCTCAATAATCTCAGTTTGGAGGCGTCTGATTCGCTTGCTCTTTTAAGTTTTCTTGAAGATGCCTCAGAGGATAACTTGACAGATTTTTCTTCCTTTTGTCGGCCTCTAAAATCAAAGTATCAACGCGTTGTTGACTCCGAACTAGAAATGGGCCCACAAGAAAATGATCAACTCTTCTTAGTTGGAAATGAAGAGTTTCAAGCAAATGTTGGGGAAATAAAGACGTCGTCAGCAGTTGCCCATTTATCGCGCCCTGTCCATCTGCCTCGTACGTTGAAGGTTGGGCAAGAAGAAACCGTGATGATAGAAACATTGGATTGCCATAGAAACCGCCTCGAGACTGGAGGTGCAAGAGTCTCAGCCAGCATAGTTTCATCAGGAGGAGAAATATCAAAGTGCAAGATATCTGATAATGACAATGGTACGTACTCTATCAGGTATTCAAGTCGGATAAAGGGTGAACACAAATTACATATCACAGTAAATGGGGAAGCACTTTCGCAGTGTCCAATCGACATCAAAGTATGTGGAACAACCAAAAAAGGCCTTATTACCAAATTAGAGGGAGATGGAACGCTTCATTTAGTGCAGCCACGTGGGGTTGACTTTGGGGAAAATGGGCAGATATATGTGGCTGACTATGGTATTGATCATATTGCGATACTATCGGAAGAAAAGAAAGGTGATAAGGATAACGACATTGCCGTTATTAAACCAGTTGGTGTGAAAGTTGTTAGCCATAATAAACCTGCCACGCTCATTATCGCTACAGAAACAGAACTCATTCTGAGAAGCCCTGAAGGTACAAAAACACTATTATTAGTTGGCGAGGATTTTACAGAAATTTCAGGACTTGCCTATGATCAGCAAAACACCCTACTGTATGTCACAGAAAAGGGGGGCCATGTCGTGAAAATCTATCTCTATGCCAAGTCAGCAAACTGTCTTACCAAGAAGAAGGTACTGGGTGGAAATGGGCCAAGCCAAGACCCTGGAAAGTTTAACTCTCCAAAGTCATTAACTGTAAATAGAAAAGGGGAGCTGTATGTAGCTGACTGTGAGAATGGACGTGTACAAGTATTTGACAGATTGGGTCGCTTTCTCTTCATGTTCGGATATGATAAGCATTTCCGCCCCTGTGCAGTTTGTATCGATATCGAAGGCTCTGTCTTTGTAGCCGATGAATGTGGACGTGTGCTCAAGTTTCAACCGGAAGGTAGATTCGTTTGCAGAATCGATGGGGCATCACCAGTCAGAAAACCTTGCGGTGTTGCTGTTAATTACGAAAAACCATGTAAACTGGTCGTCAGCGACTTGTCAGATTCCTGTGTGAAAATTTTCCAGACCTGACAAGTCCAGACAGAATTACAGGATTGTAACTGTTGGCAACGCAAACAAGTAAACATGTGAATTAAACCCCCACCCCCACCCCCGTTTGACAAGGAGCACATGCGCATTGTAACATTATATATTTACGGCAGGAAAGACTTCGCCGATGAAAATATTGCAATGCATACGCAAGATGTTTTACATTTTTTAAAGCACATAATATTATGCGAAATACTAGTAGTTACGACATAGCCCTCGTGGTAGACATCTACTAGTGCCCAGGCAAAAAGTGTATATTATTATGATTGACCATACATACAAAATTAAAAACTGTACACCGTGTAAATACTCATAGCAAATTAATATGTACATCGCTTGTTTTTGCTACCCATTTGGTGAGCATCAATATAACCATTAATTTCTTGCCTTGTCGTATGATAGTACAAATTGACTATTAATTAAAAGTGAACATTTTATTTTCGTACTTCATCCAAATTATTAGTGTTTCGTTACCATGGCAATTTTGCTTACTACTTCTGACTATGACGCATTGGCATTAACTATCATGGTGGTATTGAGTTCATTGAATATTTACAATTCAACCTTTAACTGCTGTTAGGAAGTTCAATTAGTCAAAATGGAGCAACTTTGACTTTTTCAAATCTACTTTTATTTCCGATCTCAACAAAAACATTTCTATTTTAGTAATCATTATAGATATAATGAAGAGAATTCCCATTACACATATCACAATATGAAACATGCATATGTAACAAAGGAGATGTCACAACAAGTGCAATTACAGTATTGCTATCACAAAGACAGAAAGTTCGTGTCGCGAAATAGTTACTACATAACAGCCCTCGTGGTAATAAACGTCTATTGATGCCTTCATCATACCCAGGCAATAAGTGTATATTATAACTGACCACACATAAATAATAAATAATGAAAAACTGTACAGTTACACCGTGAACATATAGCATACACAATTAAATATCATATGTAAGGTCAGAAAAAAAAAAAATGCTGGTCAACGGGTAACCTAACCCATCACATTGGGTAAGTAGGTCGATTTCATTTTTTCACAATGCTTGACAAGGATAAAACAAACCATATATAATGACAGCAAAATATTTCAGGTCGAGTTTAGATAGAATTTATTCAGTCATCTTGATACTTATCCTTCAAATGAAGGAGACTTTCAAGACTACTGTTACTCGCGGAAAATGCGCAGTGCATGTGCGCACTTCTTTTGTACTTTCCCACACAAAGAATTTTTAATTTGCTGCAAAAAGTTACAATTTTTAACTAGACACATCTTTATTCAAAGTTAAGCCAGGGTACAATAGCGATATAAGATACATATTAGCCAGGAGTCAGCAGTGTAAGTCACTTTAGTGAACTATGTCTATGGTTTGATATTTTATGCTTCTAAATGGCCTCCTACACTGTCTTATTTTCATTTTTTTCACCTTTGGAGTTGTCTCCTTCCAATGCACCATTGTACTATATGATTTTATATCTCCACTGTAGTGTAGGTGACAGAAGGGGTAGCTAAAATAATGCTAGAGTTTCAATTGGCGGGGCTTAACATTTTTGAGAGAGAGGGTGAGAGGAACTATACCTGGCCATTTGTTTGACCGTAAATTGTGTACATTTCCTAACTGTAGCTATGCAGACAAATTGCATGAGATAGTATCAAGATGACTGAATAAGTTCTATCTAAACTCGATCTGAAATATTTTGCTATCATTATATATGGTTTGTTTTATCCTTGTCAAGCATTGTGTAAAAAAGAAATCGACCACCTTACCCAATGTGATGGGTTAGGTTACCCGTTGACCAGCATTTTTTATTTTTCTGACCTTACATATGATATTTAATTGTGTATGCTAAAATATATATTATGTAAATTGAATGCAGATATGTGTAAATTACCAATTTTCTAAATTTAAATGCATGATTGCACCAAGACAAAGTTCTGCCCCCCTTGGCAATTTGGTCAGGCTACGGCCCTGGACATTGCTGAGAGTAAGCGGACCCTGCCGTATGGTATAAATGGTGCGGACATTGACGTCAAAGTCAGGAGAAATACTTCGAGGACCGTTCGGTACAACGGAGGAACCGTGAGTAGAAGTTTGTCCCACGTAGCCGCCTTCAACACTCAACGAACTCGCCGTCCTCGGCTCTGTACTCGGTAACAGTTTGTGTGCACCACCAGTAAGACTAAAAGTCGCGATATTCGACAGTCAAGTCGCCAGTCAAGTGTGAGAACTGAACATTGTGATATTTAGAAAATTTGGAACCACTTTAGTTTATAAGTTTGTAAACCCTGTAATACAGGTACACTTTCAAGACTTATTATTATAGTATATTTTGTTTCATTATAACTGAATTAAATAAGATAATTGTTAAGTGTAATGCTGTGTAGTGTCCTGTGTTTGACCGTATGTTGTTTCGACTGGAAGTTGTGGGGAAAGTATTTAATTGTGCGCTATTTGGTTTCTCTAAATTTTCAGTTCGTAACAATGTGTTTGTGAACATTGAGTTGTTAACTTTCCACATGGCCTAATTGGATTAGTCAAGCAATATTTACATAGAGATGAGTCGACGTGGTGTAAGCTGCTTAATGAACTCGTAGTTTCTGTGATTAAACACGAAATTGGAGACGATATATGTAGTACAAGTATCACGAAATGGTATGTTTGTTTGTTTGTTTATTTGTTTGTTTGTTTGTTTGTTTGTTTGTTTGTTTGTTTGTTTGTTTGAGGTTCCAATGATTCTTGTGGGACACAGTACTCAATTGTACTGTATATCTCCATGGCACATAAAATCTTTGCAAGGTTTTTAACCTAAACGTCAAGAATTTGTTGCATGTACAACAATCTCAGTCCAATATGTGTACAATTTGCTAGTACAACATGATCTAGATTGTGTGCGTGTGTGTGTGCGTACGTACGTGCGTGCGTGTGTCTATGTCTGTATGTCTCCTTCCCTCCTTCCCCTCCTGGCTCTGTCTCTGTCTCTCTCTGTCTCTCTCTGTCTCTGTCTATGTCTCTGTCTGTCCTGTCTCTGCCTCTCTCTCTCTCTCTCTCTCTCTCTCTCTCTCTCTCTCTCTCTCTCTCTCTCTCTCTCTCTCTCTCTCTCTCTCTCTCTCTCTCTCTCTCTCTCTCTCTCTCTCTCTCTCTCTCTCTCTCTCCTCATCCTGGTGACTCATTCTGGTGAAGTAGACGATTTGAATGAATGACTTAGCCAATCCACCAAAGAGAATGAACAATATCGAATGTATTGCTGTCAAAAGTTATTTCTGTTTTATGATGGTTAACATTTCTATAATTCTTTGTTGTTATTGCACCGAGAATCGTCAACTTTATTATTATAATTCTCAACAATTTCACTCCACAAGGTCCGTTACCCTGTTTATAAACTTCCCCATGATGGACATACTTTTATCATCCGTACATTTTTCAATACAAGCTACTCGTCATACAGTGATATTGAGCACATTTATTGTCAATGAATACTAATTACAACAACAATTAACGATAAAACTAAAATTCGTTATGTCTTCCCGGGGTCTCTGGAGGAGCACGGGTACAAAACGCTACAGTCGATGGTTACTGTATCTGACGAGAAAAACTCTAGAGTGACGATGTATTTGACGAAAATCAACATAAAAATATAGATAAATATAATATAAACCTTCAAATGTCAGTTTTGTCATCGTTTTGATTACGTATCATTTTTTCTGGTCTCCTGTCATCGAAATACTTATTTGGATACAACAATTTAATTTCTGCAGAGTCGAATACTTACACGTAAAGATAAAATAACACTACATATACTTATACTTATACAAACAAAATTACACGAGAAATGTAAACGTTTGTCAGACTTGAAGTAATATCATCACACAGGGAGGACAATTTCTTTTCGTTTCAATACTCAAAATTACACTATTTTAATAATACATAGCGAGGTGTATTTGGTCGTCAAAGTGTATTTGACATCATCAAACCTTTCTCAGATTTTGTACCATATCTTGGTTCACTTTTGGAATAGGTGTAAACAAAATTAACTGTCAGAAACAGACATATGTTCACAAAAGAAAAGAATCACAAACACAATGTGCAAAAAGGAACATGTGTGAAGATTTTTTTTTTCGGAAAACGACGTCCCTTCTTATATTGCCTGTAACGTCTACCACTTGTTGTCAATGAACAAACATAGTAATTCAGATTACCAGGCCTTCAAATCAGCAGTCATTGGTTGAATTTTAATGTCCGTGTACTTTCATATGACGATTCAGATTGCCAGACTGCGAGAATCCTTGGTAACACTGCTTGCATCGGTAAGGTTTTTCACCGGTGTGCACTCGTCTGTGTTTGGTCAGAGTAGAACTGTCAGCGAAAGCCTTCTCACAGAAATTACATTTGTATGGGCGTAACCCACTATGGGTTCTCATGTGGGTTGTCACCGATGAACTCTAGAAAGACAAAATATTAACAAGAGTTATTAAGACCAAAATCATAAAGAAAAAAGTACACAAATCAGTCGTATAGTATCGTTTGATTCATATGAAAAAGGTTAATGTTTATTTCACATAAGTATTTGCGGAATTGACCGGTCGTTGATTAGTTTTAAACTATTGTTAAAAACATACTTTTTAAAAATATGGTGTCGCTGTCACTATGTTGTAAGCTTATATTATCTTGTGGTATTGTTTTGCTGTCTTTGTTCAAGTATAGACAGTGGAGGGGACCACTGTCTATGGTTCAAGTTAAGATAATTCTATACAAAAAGAGGATAACATTTTGGGATTTGATGATGACAAGGATAGTGGTATCACCAGCATTTTACCTGCGAAAAACGTCGATCACAGATCGGACACTTGAATGGTTTTTCTCCACTGTGGGTCCGTATATGAGCTGTTAGGTTGGCGGCTTGGCTGAACGTTTTGCCGCATGTTTGACATCGGTAAGGCTGTTCGTCGGAGTGCGTTCTCATGTGGATTCTTAATGTGCTTGGACGAGCATATGTTTTGTTGCAAATCTTGCATTGGTTTTTGTTTTGACGGACTAAAGATATTGCAGATGAAGAAAACTGCATTAGAGCTGATGGACGTCGGATCAAGTCTTGACTGGACTTCAACCCTTCACTGTCACAGACTGTATGACCATGGGTATCACAGTTGAACCTGTAAGAGAAAGATCATAAGAATTACAAAATGGAAATCAAACACACGCAAAATTCTCAATTTACGCAATGCTCTTCAAAACCAATGAAATGGTGAGAACGTCGTTCGAGGATTGAAATTGGAAAATAAGACTCCTAATTTTATTAGACTCCCATGATATGTAGAGATAGTACTAGTCTGATAGAAGAAACAGTTTATTTTTTAACAGAGAGTATGTTTGGTTATTCAATTTTATCCGGCGCTGGACCGCGTACAGATTTGGTAAAGGGGGAGTGTTTGAGTGTGTTTGTGACCATGTGAGTGGAGGGAGCGCAGGGAGAGATACATGTATATAACGGCATTACGTAACGGAGAGACATGGAAGACATACATACATACATACATACATACATACATACATACATACATACATACATACATACATACATACATACATACATACATACATACATACATACATACATACATACACAGACAGACAGACAGACAGACAGACAGACAGACAGACAGACAGACGTAATACAGGTAAATGAGAAAATAGGTAAAGATTTTTACCTTTGGTATGGTAATGGCTGAGAAGCTTTGAGTGTGTAAGACTGTCTCCCCAGGGCTGGATAGAAAGATTGACCAATTTGAACGTAACCCGGTCTTGATTGGAACGACGTGGCTCGAGTATTTGGAGACTCTTTAGAATTCCAGCTTGTAGTGAACGAGTCGTTTGATGTAGCAGAACTCAATGACCCATAACCTGTCGACATCGTACCGTTGTGTGATTTTAGGAAAGGCTCTGTGCATGAAATGGAACCCTGCTTCAAATGTACTCGATCCCATAATTGGCCAGTCGTGGTTGGAGATGACACCTCATTCGAAAGCTATATGGGGACAGAGGAAATTATGTAGCATCAATTCATTGTCTTCATCGATATGAGAGATGGCACTTACAAGATGTTTGCAGTGACGACATTGAACATAAACGCCAAAGGATATAACTTAGCTGGTAGTTTTTGTCACCAGTGAAATTCTACTTGAATGCTCCGAGTACCTCTTATATATAGCAACCTTTGTGTGTCTTAAAACACCAGCTCCAAATTGCACAGTTGGGTACAAGACAAAGTAAGCAGATAACATTGTAGCGTAGGATGTTTTTAGTTTCAAAATAAATGTAAGCAGTTTGTGCGTGAATAGTTGTGCTGCCAAGAATTGTTTCATTGTCAACACCTTGAGGATAAAAACATATCACACGTTTGTTACCGTATCGGTTTTCCAACATTGCATGCCAGATGAATATGAGCAAGTAAAAGTCTTGGCGTAATACAGCTGGTCAAAGCGTTCACTTCACCATCTAGCAGACTAGCAAGGTATTTATGAGTACAAAATGATAAAGTATCTGTTTTACTACAGCTAGCTGTCTCAGTAAGGCCTAGGACTGTTTATTTTATTGACATTTTACCCTAACGTGGGATTCTAAAATAATAGAAGTATAGAAATGCTGTCATCATACTCCAATGATGTTGCATGAATGACCGTCACATGATATAAAACTGGCCGACTGTTCGGTTGTACCTATTACAAACTGTCTCTGGTCATAGGTATACGAGTGTTTCTCTATCACGTTATATATTCAATAGTTGTCCTGTTTGCGTTATAATGATCAGGCGCCCTGTGTATGAGTGTCGGAACTTCAGCATAGATTGCCAAAAATTGCCGACCTGAATATCTTTTGGCTTGAAATGACGACAAATTGATACTATTGCATTGGTACCATATTGTTACAGATGGCAGAATACAACTTTTTGATATTCGCTAAGTTTTGCGAGGTCACCGTGAACTCTCAGCTGTCATGAATTAATACTTTAGAACAAATGTTTGCATATCGCGAATAGTATTCTTCTAAGATGACAACATTAAGTTATTACAAGATCAACAGTGTCAAATAATGACTGATTACAGACAGTTGGAAGAACAATGACGTGATCACATTGTTTAGCTAGTTTTCATATTTGTCAATATCATTTGCATTGACTTAAGGCGACGGCAACACTTCCGTTTTAGTAAAAAGTTGTATTCTGTCATCCTTAACACATATAATAAACACAACAAACATACCTCTAACTTGACCGTATCAGCGTTAAGTTTGTCAGTACTGCCTTGGTAACAAGGTTCATGGTTGATAGACTCAATAGCTGGAATGGACGAAGCACTGCCGATGACGTGGGGCTGACGGAATACAGCGTTCTTCAAAGTAAGCAAACTATCCACTGCCGCATCTTGACTTGTGAACGTCGGGGACGTTCCGCTAAATGTGAACAGGTCCTGGTTACTATTTCTGTAATGAAAACATCATGAAAAATCCTTTAAATGAAAATTCACCTGCTGTATTAATAAACCAGCGTACAACTAAGACCACTCTGTTGTGTAAAATGCAGTATGGGCATGATTAATGGTCGATTTTACGGTTTCCCTTTGAAAACACCACTCCGTTGAAAATGGTTAACTGAAATTTTCACCTGCACACTTCATCATGGAAAATATCATAAGGATCCTTTTACTGGCCAACCCTAAACTTTTTTTACGTATTCGAGAAAAATAATAATAAAATCTCGAAAATCGTGAAGTCTCGCAAGAAATACCGGGTGCGGAAACTGACATCAACTTAAAAAAGACAATATAAAACTATTCTTCCAATTTGTAATTGCTGTACATCTGATAGGAAGGTATAAAGAACACAGAGACCATTTGGAAAACAACGGAAAACCTGAACTAGACACTCGCATATGAAAAAAATATATAATAAAATAAAATAAAAAATCTACCTCCCCCACCTATTCTAAAATTGAATGTAATCGGAATCACACATTTTTTTACGCCTGTAACTTTATGAAAATATAAAGCTTTAATGTAGAAAACAAATTTCAAAGACTAAAAACAAACATTTAGGACATTCAAGAGAAACAAAATGCATACCTGGTAGGAACGTCAAGAGCTATAGTATTGCTCAATGTGTCGGCACCAATACGATCCATGTAGGATGCGTGGCTCAGGTCGAACAAAGAGTGGCGACGAGACGACAAGGAATACATCTCTGAGTACGGAGAAAGTGTTGATGAATACATCGTAGAAAATGAATGGGTTGGTGTTACAGTGTAATTTGCCGACTGTTGTGAGAGGGTATTCCTTCCGTATAGATCCATCATGGACTGTTTATCTCTACGACACAAAGCAAGATTATTAACTTAAAGATCCAAGAGTGCACACGTAGGAGTCTAGAATGTCAATGGCCCAAAAACGTAACTAAAATATGTCGTTTCGGGAATAGCCCTTCTCAAGTCAGAGTTAAAGCCCTCAATTTTTTTAAATATCTTAATTGCTAGGTAACGACACTTGACCAGTTTTGGCTTCTAATACCTTCAATATCAATTGCAGACAATTTATATGCCATCTTTAATTTAAATAATAGACTTAATATTCAGACTAACTGGTAATTGGTCATGCAGCATGATGATAATTAGGCTGCGGTCAAATGTGAAGCGAAGGGCTGGGTAGAATTTGGGGATAGAGCCCCAAAATGACAACGTTTTCTGAAATATATTTTCAGGTTCTACATCTATATGAGGGCACTAGAAATGGCAGTCCGACATACGAACGGTGTGCTGTTTTAAATGTACAACCTGTGATTTATTTAAAATTATCTATCAAAGTGGACCGTTCATGTATTCATTTCAACATAGATTTTGCCCACAGGCTTAAGGGTGAAATGTTAAAAGAATTAACTGGGGTGTTTTGTGAGTGAAAATATTACTTCAAATTTGTCTCAATCCAGGAAAAATAACACTGAAATTTTTTAATCTACAATGTTTATTATAGCCAAAGAAGAATGCAAAATAAGTTAAATTTAAAGTTATCTATATTAGTTAAAGTCTTCTGACAAAAAGAATTAGATATTAGAGGTAAAACAGGGATAAAAACCTCATGACTCGAACACCTTCTTGTTAAGATACCTTAGAAACATCAACACCAAATATTACATCAATCTGTCAGACAGTTTGGGGTTTTTTGTCGAATTCGTTGAATTCCATACAACTGATCACGTCAAATAATTCTAGATGTAGTATCATTAAAAAGACAAATTTGATAAATATAAACTCTGTATTCAATAACTAATTATGTGATATGGCAAAGAGTGGAGAATCATAAAACTTTCAACTTGAACTGTTTTTGTACGTCTTTTCCTTCAAGTTCAAATGTTCGCGTGTATGTTGAGATCTGCAAACTATATACTTATTATTAATTCACAGCTGTACTATAACAATCAAATACCAAAATATATCTTTAAATTAATTTCTCCTCAATTAATTTGTCCTGTCCTTGTCATACATTCTGACAACAGCCTAATACCGCATAGTGATTTTTAATGTCATTGAATGTGTTACAGTACGTGGAACAATATGTCTGTAACCGAGGCCTCTTTAAGTTTTGTGATATTAAAATTCTGTCCGTCGACGTCAAAGGATTACGGATTACATAGACTCTTTATATTAACACTACCCACTGAAAACAAAACTCTGAGTATTTCGATCTCAAACTTGTGATTGCTGGGCCAACACTTGCAGCCTATATACTGCAACAGTTATTGACTGAGGTGTGACGCCTGCCGAATGATTGTACATCACACGGATCAATTTCACTAGCACACGGCAATCTTGTCCTTCTCAAAATCTTCATTTACCTTTGTTCTCTAATGAATGAAGTGGCTCTTTATCTGGCCATGTGCACTTTCTATGAATTACCAGTTCTCTAAGTATAGGCTACACGATTTCCTTGTCTTCAGTACACGAGTAACGTGACCAAAAGTGACATTCGCTATTCTTTGTGAAAGGTGTTGACGTTGTGCAGCAGCTATTTCATTGTTTTGTTCATTTTCCGCCGCCGACGACAACGACGCGACAGAGCAGACTTGACGGACAACAATTACATTTGCGATAAGTATATAATTAAGTGTTGATTGGGTATAATTGAGGGTGGACAATTGTGCGTGTATGAAATGTATTAACTGTTGAAATATGGATATTTATAATGCAAAGTTGTTTGGTATTTAATTGTTAGATTTTTTTACCGAGATCCATCTTGACCACAATCCAACAACTTTTAGTCAAGTTTTTAAAATCACTAGATTTATCATCGTCTTTAATTTCTCCGTTTTTCTGTACTAAACTAAAAATCTGTCTTTTTTTCGCCAACCCCACAGTACTATACTGTAGACATGTTTGGAATATCGCAAGCCGCGATTAGTCTTCCTCTTTGAAAAATTTTGTCTACTCCATTGCTAAACACTTTGCAACTAACTTGACTATAAATGTTACCTCAAAGTCAATTTTTTAACACATCTCCACTACAGTACGAGCACTTCGTCTTTATTCTCAAAAGTGTGATACCGATGTACTATTTCCTCAAAATGCCCGTAACGATCTCAACATTCGCACGAAACATGCGCCTCGCATCAATGTCCTTTTCAACACCATGACAGTGATGACAGTCCTACATATATTGTTATTTCATTCACAACACTTGAAAGACTATATGTTTGATGAAACAAAATGTTTCTTTGTCTCTATGTATTAATGCCTCTGTTGGACTGTCTCACCATTTGTGTCAGTTTGTCTACCTGTATGCATGTTTGTATTAAACTGTTTGCTCTGTCTCTGTTTGGCTATTTGTCTGTCTGTCTGTCTGTCTGTCTGTCTGTCTGTCTGTCTGTCTGTCTCTATGTCTCTCTGTCTCTCTCTCTCTGTCTGTCTCTCTGTCTGTCTGTCTCTCTGTCTGTCTTCGGTCTCACTGCCTCTAGATCTCTCACTGTCTGTCTGTCTCTGTCTCTCTTTCTCTGTCTGTCTCTCTCTGTCTTTGTCTGTCTCTGTCTACCTCTGTCTGTCTCTGTCTCTCACTCTGTCTGTCTGTCTGTCTGTCTGTCTGTCTGTCTGTCTGTCTGTCTGTCTCTCTCTCTCTCTCTCTCTCTCTCTCTCTCTCTCTCTCTCTCTCTCTCTCTCTCTCTCTCTCTCTCTCTCTCTCTCTCTCTCTCTCTCTCTCTCTCTCTCTCTCTCTCTCTCTCTCTCTCTCTCTATCCCGCTTGCGTTAATGTCAATGTGCATTTAGCACTGTTTGAAATATAATTTGTCATCTATCTATCTCTTAACGTATGAAAACAATTAGTGCAAGCCGATATCACTCGTGAACTGCCTTGTGATTACTAGCATAACGTTGCAAAGCTAATCGAGTTTTCTCCGTTGTTTTCTCGTTACCACACGACATATACAATAAATTATATTTGCGATGCTTACTTGGCGATAGTCAATTACAAATCAATAAGTAAACTTTAGCACACACGATAAAGGTGAAATAATACTGTATACAATCATGTTTGTTTCACTTTTGAACGTTTCAAGTTTTCCTCGCATTCTGAGCTCTGGATGACGTACGATCAGAATGACTATAAACTTACATGCTATAGCCAATTTGAGATTTTTGTCGCACATTTTCTAACCACAAATTACTGAAAATTACTATGTTGAAGAATTTGGTATATTTGATTTCACATTGAAATTGACAATACTTTCCGTATTCAAACTGTTTTTTTTTTTCAAAGTGTCACGGGAACACAACCTACTGTAAAGCTTACGGGGATGCCGTCGTCGTTCGGAGATCCTTGTGGAAAATATCTTGCTGCAGAGCAACAAATGACATTTAAGTATCTTTGCTATTAGAATTAACATCCCAAAATTTAGTGAATTCCACAAAGTAAAATGTATGAATCATACCGAACAAGAACTACTTGATTTCAGCATTTAAATATTTTCTCGACATTTCGTCATTGGATATACGATATCCGAATCCTTTAAATTATCTAAGAAAAAGATATGATTGTATTGAAGAGCCAATAGTGTATTCAACTTCCATGCAAAGAAGGATTCTATTTGACTTCACGTAGGTATTTGAAGCGCTGTATTTATATTAGAGGTGTTGAGTTATTGTTGTGAATTAAGTTTTTACCTTTAACTGGTGATGAAGGAACAATCAGAATTTTAAAAACAAAACTTTCCAAACGTAGCCTGAAACCGTTGAAATCAAGACATTTTATAACCAGAAGTAGCAACTCTTGCCGCGCTACCATGGCAAAATTGACAACTCGTGACGGACTACCATGGCAAAATTGGCGGCTGCTGTGTGTACCGAATACAGCATATAACGTTGACAACGACAGTTTTCAGTATGGAGAAATCGCGAATTTGGTATTAGTCACTGTTTTCGTACTTGATACCTCAAACCCATTTTCAGTTCGAGAGTTCTAGCTCCATCACAAAGGACAAGCATAGAAATCGAAGTGTTTTGATATTTTCAATTTGATGAATATTTTCTACAATATTCGTAGACGTATACGGTTATATAGAAGCATTAACACATTTCTGCCATGTATAAGCTAAGTAAGTTTATCGTATATCTAGATCCAGATATCACAAAACAATAACTTAGTAACACTTACTTCTATTTTACACCAACGCAACAATATAGAGAGAGTAGATGATCTCTTGGTATGCTCATGTACGAGTAGGCAACTAAAATGAAATTAAAAGTATAGGTGTTTTGAAAGAAATTTAAACTGTCTTCCCGCATTAGCATAATTGTGTAACAGGGGTTAACTTTATTGTCATGTTAATGTTGTGTTTACACCATTACCATATATGTAGAAGACGGATGAAGTTGATGATAATGATGATGATGATGATGATGATGATGATGATGATGACGTTGACGATGTTAATGATGACAATGGTGGTGGTGATGATGGTGATGATGGTGATGATGATGATGCAGGTTACCAAAGACTGGTTCTAACCTGTTTAGTCCAGAATGACAAGAGTGGACGACAATCTGTGTGCTTTATATATTATTTCTCTGGATACAACGAAATGATCTTCAACATTTATGCATTCCACTGTTACCAACACTGCACAAACTACAATTAAAATACTTCTTGCCATAATGCCCATACCGTGCCGGTTTTAAGCCAAAGTCTAACGTAAAAGTGCAATATTTTTCAGTAAATATGTTGTTGGTTGTCTGACCGAAAAGAAATTCTCCGGTTACAGCTTTTCCAGGTTTAAAGTGATGCTAAACACATTTGAATATATCATTAAATCTCAATGTATATCATGTCCTGAGATTTTGTACAAATAGTATATTTTCAGACAAATTGTGTTGCCTGACAGTAATTAACGTGAAATACTAGGATCACATTGTAGACGTGTCCGTATATCGGATACGAATCACATCAATATCTCAGTGAGCCAATAAGATAACAAGCATCTCATTTATAATGATTTTGATAAACAGGAAAAGATGTGATGTTTCTTGTCGTAAGTAATTGAAAACATTAACGATTGACTGATGGCTGAATGAACGAATTAGTAATGATGGTGGTGGTGGTGGTGGTGGTACATGGTGATGGTGGTTATGGTTGTGGTGGTGGTGATGATGATGATGATGATGATGATGATGATGATGATGATGATGATGATGATGATGATGATGATGATGATGATGGTGATGGTGATGGTGATGGTGATGGTGATGGTGATGGTGATGATGATGATGATGATGATGGTGGTGGTGGTGGTGATGATGATGATGATGATGATGATGATGATGGTGATGATGATGATGATGATGATGATGATGATATGATGCTTTAATTCTTCACAATACAGGCCACCGGCCCAACATACATTCAAAAAAGTTATGAATTCAGTTGATAAACAAATGAAAGCATCGGTCCTAAATTTCTGATCTCGTGTAGACATAATCCGCCTTTAAGTGTTAACTATTGAAGTGAAATCTGTAAAGTTCCCACCTTTCAACAGAACTTGATATTCGCTATCCATTTCGTCATAACATGATTTACAGGTCCTGAATTCTCTGTATTTCTATGTTTTCAATTTCAAGTGGGTGACTGGGGGACCTGAATCTAGACAAAGCTCTACGGTTTTATATAGCTCAATATATACACTTCTAGTTTGGAATGTCTGTTGTGGTTTATCTTGTCGACGTCATTTCTATGAACCACTAACCATCGTTCTTGCGTTGCTATACAATCATCATCAGCCGCCTCGTTTCAAATTCAAATAAGGTACGTGGCTTTTACACAGGGTACTATTTTTCTTCCATGTTTTTGGTCGTCACTGAACGTGTTTAGATAGATAGATAGATAGATAGATAGATAGATAGATAGATAGATAGATAGATAGATAGATAGATAGATAGATAGATAGATAGATAGATAGATAGATAGATAGATAGATAGATAGATAGATAGATAGATAGATAGATAGATAGATAGATAGATAGATAGATAGATAGATAGATAGATAGATAGATAGATAGATAGATAGTACATGTATTAGATAGGTAGATAAACTAAGTGAAAAGCCTAAATGATTGGCAAAATGTAGAAGAGGATTTTGTTATAGAATGTAGATGACTGACCCAGGTGTAGTTAACCTCTTAGTTTTTTGGTGTCACAGATATTATGTGGAAAGTGTTTGTTACAGTGTAAGGTTTGCTTCTATTAGTTTACTAATAATACAATTTGTTGGTAATATGGCCCACACACGACCAGGCAACTTACTATTTCTACTACAATGGCCCAAACACAATCATATGTAACTTACTATTAATTGGCCCAAACACAGTCAACTGTAACTATTTCTAGCACAATGGACTAATCGTAGAGGTAGATGAGGAACCTTGGGATATGGTTTGCACTAATATATAGTAGTAGGAAACCTTTGTACACTGTAGTATTGTTCCCTTTCCTTAAAATAACATAATGTTATTTGATAATGTCTATGGTAAATTTGGGGCACATCTCAAAAATGACATCATCGAATCAAAGATGTCATGGTTACTAGTGATGATTAAACATGTTGCAGTATGTAGAATAACATCTTGTCATTCTTCATATGATATTAAACTAATGCAGATCTTTAAATGAAAATTCATCTATGTTGTTGATCCATTGAACAGAGGTGGAAGGTGGTACAAACTTCCAGGCAATCGTGATTCTGTTATTAGGTTCACATGTCTGTAAGGTCATGTGTTATGAGTAATGGGCCAATCTGTTGACAAAGACTGAGGTGTACACTAACAATTTTTAATCTGTGTTTGGAACAAAACGTTTATAGGGCTATCTTTTAATCCTGGGTCATTGCATTAGTGTTATCTTAATGCGGATTATGTTGATAATTTTTTTTTGTTCTGGACACTTTTTCTACTTAATTTTATACAAAATTAATGCAGCTTAATCTTCAGACCTGGACCATGTCCATTTATTCACTCACTCACTCATTCATTTTGATAACATTACAAATATTCTGTGGTAAACCAAATATACCGTCCTTAGTTTCTGACATCTTAATTCTAGAAAACAATATCTCTAGGAACACAGTTGGTTTGGTTTTACTATATCACTGTCTCTGAATATCACAAACAAGTCTTTATTGTAAAGAATTTGAGGCAAGATAAAAAAAAAAAATTGTGTTTCCAATAACCCGACCAAGCCTAGTTTAAACCGGCAACCTAAACTTTTTTTTAAACATTTAAAACAAAAAAATAAGATTTTTTTTGTCTTCTTGACCTTCATGCATGTATTATCTTTCAAACTATCACAGAAGAGGTATTCAGACCAACATTATCCAATGCCTTTAAAACTTTCTACATTGGTGGCAGCAGTGGGATGAAGTCCTTACCATTGGATCAATAAACTGAAATAAAATCTCAGCCTACCTACCTGCGTTATTGGAAACACACAATTATTTTTTTTGTTACCACACAGGAAATGCACATTTATACCAGTATCATACAAAAAAACATCACATAACCATCAAAAATTTATTTACAAACATTTAATTTTTCAGAATGTATATACTGATTTCCCAAATAACTTTCATAATCTAATTAATGCTTGCACTACTTAGATTGTGATGTTATCAGAAAATCATTGACCAGGTGAAAAGGGGGTGCTCACCAAAAGACTATATGTAACTTCAAAGCTGACCATTTGACAAGTTGAGGGCGCTATTTTATTTAATAGATAACAGCACTTTTATTGCTGAACACTGAAATGAAGGAGAAAGTCTTACCAGTTGAATTAATGTAAACAAAAACTCTCTCCTCAATCACAATCTTGCTGTGTTCATCAATAAAAGTGTTCTCATCACAAAAGTGATGCAACAATCTCAACATGCCAAATGACTTGCTTTGATCATGAATCATGAATGTATACGTGACAGACATCTGGTGGATGCTCCCTTTTCATGCTGTAAACATCATAACCATTTCATCCCTGTGGTGGTTTTAATATTCTCATTGTTTTCAATGGTAAAGTATTACCTATGCACATGACATTGAGGAGACCGGATGCACATTGCACATCACAACATCACTATATATAAATCTCAGTCATTTGATAAGTTAACTTTGTTACTGTATTTTTTATTTAAGTCAGAGCATAAACCCTCTCGACTTGACTGGAAGAATATATCATTTTACATAGTCTGCATTTATTATGTGCCGATTCACTTGCTGTCTTCTCAGTTAGACATTTCCTACATAGCAAGTGTTGGCATGGCAACTTGTATACGGCACTGCTATTGGTTGCTTGCAGATGGACTGAGCAAGAAGAACATGGCTGGCTTCCTGTATTAGATTCAACTTGTGATTTTCTGCCATCTGTAGAGATGAAACAACAAAACAGTAGTCAGAATTTGAACAATACTATCTCTCCTTATATGGCTTTATTGTTACATTATCAACTTCATCATAACAGACAGTAAAGGTCTGTGTTTTCTAGTTCTAGTTGATCAGACCAAAAAGTGAGATAACATGATGAATACTTCACGACTATAGTAAACACTGCATTATACCGTAATACTGTAATCATGATATAGAGAATATGGTTTTCAAGAAATTTCCTCAAACTCAAAGAAATGTTTTATCCAGATATACTGGCATAAATGGGTTATCAAACACAGAGAATAAATACAGGTACTGCTATTCCATCCAAATATCTACATGTAATAACAAGCTATACTCAGGAAGGTGTGTGCTGTGACAGTCACTATATTCTCAGCATTTTTCAGTAAAGGTAACTTTGGTGTTCAGATGTTCTATCAACTGATAGAAGACATGTTATACTCTTCTTACGTTGTAGACTATTCTTACCTTGGTGTTTCCTAAATGTTTGCAGTTTTCCTAGCGTATTTTGGAGAGCATCATCAAGGCTCAGTGCAAGTCTTTCTTCATGGTTAGTTGCTATGGAAATGACATGAAAACATAATATGTGAAAGGATGTCTTTCTGTTCAATACATTCATATTCTTCCATAGACTGTTATGTCCATGCACACATACACTTTTGCATAAGCTAAGGTATTGGGTTTTCACCACAAATTTAATTACATAGCTATTATCTGAGAGAGTTCTTTATATGGTAATCTCTAACTCCATCTTGAGAAACAAATGTTTGAACAGTCATTTTGTTTCATAGCCTTGGAAGTATTGAACACTGTACAATGTTAAAATGACAGTCTGAATCAGATCCAAATTTCTCATAAGTTGGTATATAACATGTACATACATAATACACACTAAAGCACAAATCAATATGTTTAATATTTGGAATAATACGATGATATTTCAATATTAAATGAAAAGTACCAAGCTAACAACCAAGAATTGCAAAGTTACAGATTGTGTAAAAGTGCTGTGAAACTGAATGTATATCAACGGTCTAAAGAATTTCTACCTTTGCTTGGATGATATCCACTAGCTGAACTACTAACACTGGGTTTTGGACTTTCCTCCAATTTTCGCTTCTTCGCAAACTGTGTTCTTATTCTCCAATCAACACTCATGCTGTCATTCATTGATTCATTGCCACTAGAGGGCACTCTTTTCTGTATCCTTGGTGAGACATTGGTGGTGTAATCACTTTGACTAGATTTGGACTTTAATTGAAAAAAGTCTTTATTTTTCACAGAATCTTGATGTATTTGTGTTGTGTGCGAAATTTCTCCTAGCATTGGTGACTGCACATTATTTGTTGCTGAATGTGATGTTGTGTTGCTGGTGAGTGATCTTTTCATGTGTCTAGGAATATCCATGGTAGGGACCCCAATGTTGTGAACATCAGTTGACCTACCCACTGTTCTTGGTGCAGTCTTAAAGCTATCCCCAGCTTTTAACAGAAACTGATCAATTCTAGATTTGAGCTTCACATTTGGTACAGGTTTACTAACATCTGTGAATGGTAGTCCAGTAAAAGGGTCATTGGCCTTTCTTCCCCACTTGGCCTCAGTTTCTGTGTGCTTATCCAATGTTGATTGGTCAACTGAATGACCAGAAGGCAGAAGAACAGGAAGTGACATCATGTCACAGGTAATGGGATCTATAAAGTCTGTAGGGAATTCTGAGATAGACTGGGCTGCCTTTACAGCCAAACTCTGATGTTCCGATGATGGTGTGACCTTTGACCCAGAAGCTCCACTCAGTTGAGAGTCTGCCTTCTTATATTTTAGCTCATGGAGGGTTTTATAAATTGACATTATGAAAGCATCAACCTTCCGTCCACATGAACTGGAAGGTTGACCATAAATTTCAACTTTTTGCAATGCAGGAACACATCCACTGAATACACGAGTAATGCGTACTATCACATGACTGACATCAGACAATGTTTGATGTAAATGGTGACGTAAGTCTCGTTCCACTGTCCCAGACAGCTGTAAGGGTGATGTCTTCGTTAAACCATGAAATGGAACTCGGCTCCTATATCTTCTATTTAAAAAATACACTTTGGTGACATCATTTTCTTTGAAATATGCTTTTCCAACGACAGTTTCAATGTCGTACACAGACCCACTTCCATGGTCATTCTTTTGATCTTCTCTACGATAATCCAGCATTTTATTTTCAACTAGCCACAAATTTCTTCGTCTCATGGGTATATTTTTGGTGAAAATTTCCAAACCACATGATTTCTGAGCACCAAGGTTTGGGTTAATTATGATTTTGTCAATGTGTATATTACATGGGAATTCAAATATGACATCTATGGGTGGTTTGATGAAATACTCAGCCCTAAAACCTTTGACCTGGAACATGTTGTTATCATCTTTGGCTAAATTCTCTACACCATAACCATCAGAAGTTACAGCTGATGTTGAAATATGTGGTTGGAAAACTGGCTGACAGAAATTAATAGCCATAGTTTATAGTACATGTATTGCTTCTCAAAACCTACAGTGAATATATGTTATAGTCAGCAATGTTGACGTTTTCATAAATGCACCACTGACAAACTCAGCTCTACGTTCTCAAGAAACATATCTGCGTTAGTTATTGCTGTCTTAGAGGAGCATATTGCTGTGCCAGTCTTCTCTCAGTAAGTGTCCTCAGTTTGTCTGTGGATCAAAGATAATAAATATTGACACTTGAAAAAGTATCAAATGTGAATATGAAAACATCAGTTATTGTAGTCTTGAATGTCAGTATTTACATGTAAGTTGTAGGGATTGCGATTCACTTTGTCCCAATTTCAACTCGTCCCATTTCAACTCGCCCCAATTTCAACTCGCCCCATTTTCAACTCGCCCCATTTTTAACTCGCCCCATTTTCAACTCGCCCCAACAACACTAGTAAACGTTTATAAATCTAAACGATACATGGACTCGAAGTACGGGTACCGAATAATTTACATGATTTTACCTACGTGGCCAATTGAAGCGTAGCAAATGTAACATTTCGTAGCAGAAAGTGGTGTGGGTTTTGGCTAAGTGTTTGCTAGATCTAGAACTTATACTAGCACAACAACTTTCCTCAGTCATGGAATATCACTTTTCACATTAGAACTTAATGTTTACAACCCAAATAAGAAATAATCATGATAATAACCAGGGAGAATATTAGTGACTGACACGCTTACGACTTCCACGCATACAGGTTTTGGAAACTTGTCTCCTCTCCCTAGTTAACGCAACTAAGTATTGTAGTATGTGTTTACAGCGCAAGTGGTACATCATTAGTGGGACAAGTTGAAATGGGATGAGATGAAATTGGGACGAGTTGATCCGTCACCAGCTGTAGGTATAGTTAAAATCTACCTTGGTTCCCAATATTAGTTTCCATAACCAAACTCATTGTACAGAGTTTTATCTTGGCAAGTATTACCAGATTTCGCTCTCTCATTGTTTCAGGGATTCCAAAACCTCCACAAAAACAAATTACACATTGTCAATGGAATGTAGGTACTTACTTTTTTAAAAATTCAAAAAAAGGAAAAGCACCCCATCCTACTCAAATTAATTTTTTGACCCATACAATGTATGGATTGGAGGTCAATTTCTGTCATGACAACACTTTAAAAAGTGTCTTACAGTCTGTTTCAGTGTTACATATTAGATAATAAACACAGACAGACAGACAGACACAGACAGACAGACAGACAGACAGACAGACAGACAGACAGACAGACAGACAGACAGACAGACAGACAGACAGACAGACAGACAGACAGACAGAGAAAACAAAACACTATATCATAGTAATAGTATACAAATGAAATGGTGCGTAGAGTGGATGTAGGTTGGTCGAAATTGGTACTTGTAATCTTTTACCCAATATTTCATTTTTCGGTTAAGTCGAACATCAATAGTTAGTAGCAGGCCATGTACATTCATTATACTTTGGGAACTTTCATATCTATTTTGAATAAAGTTATTAATGATATAGTAATGCATGGAAGTATAACCTATGATTCAATTTATATATCTAATATCTCCATACGAAGTCATGTATAGTTTGCATACGGAGTAAGTCATCACAGAGCAACAAAAAAGAAAGAAAAAACGGCTACTGTGGTGATCAAAAACAATAATGTGACGTTGGATGCTTATTTTATATACTTATTATCGTTACCTTGTTTGACATTGCATAGGCACGTAACTTTGGGCTGGCTACTCCAATATCATACAAAGAACTGGACACCGGAAGTTATGAACACTAGAACAGCTGTACATGACACGCTCACTCTGGCACTGGGGGCGCAATTCATTACAACATAATTTGCAATGGGAGGTAGAACTAGAACTAGCTTAGTATCACGATATACATGTATTTGCAGTGGTCATTTGAGTTGTTGGTTTATATACCATTGTTATTTATTTCAATTCTCTCTTTATTTTATTGCGTACATTATATTGTAGTGGTGGTGGTGGTGGTGGTGGTGGTGGTGGTGGTGGTGATATAATTTAAGTTTGTAGTTTTATTGCATATTTTCTTTTCCTGTATATATATTTGCAGCATATTTTTATTTGAAAATTTTCTCTTTTTTTGCGTATATTTGAAGGTATTATTTTTAGTTTCCTGATTTTATATTGTCGTGTTTCCAAATTTCTTTTATATTGTGTGTTTTGACTAAGTATACTTGTCAACATTTGTGCTTTTATTATTAATTTCTAATTTTACGGTAAGTCATAGATCCGAACCAGGACGTTTTACCATTGAAATTGAAAGCGTGTCACAGACACTATTTATTAGTACATGCATGAATGTATAAGGGGAGACGGATGGCTGGCTGGCTGGCTGGTTGGTTGGCTGGCTGGATGGATGGATGGATAGATGGGTGGATGGATGGATGGGTGGGTGGGTGGATAAATGCATGGTATATGAAAAACTTGAAAGAAATATAAAGTAAAATGTAAAACTAAAACTCACCCAGAAAACAAACCAAAAAACCTAGATCGGAAATTATACTGACCAACAACAGTATCGATTTAAAAGCTCACGTTGTCTTTTAGCAAATACAACAAGTAACAAATGAAACAATAAATGATGTCTTACAATAGGGGTAATTAAAGTGACCGCTCCAAAAGCAGAACTTGAAAATGACAATGGGTAGCGCTATTGCTGGTTACTATTCTTTAAGAGAACAAAGTAAATGAAAGCGATCTTCCGTCACTTTTGTTTATCGCAAAGTCAAGGTCATGTTGTGATTTTCATATTATGTCAAGTTAAAACAAAGGGACTAGTGAACTGATGAAAGTGACAGGCGACTGTAGGTCTATACATGCGGATCACATCAAACAAACTTATTCCACGTCAGCAACTCGATAGTTAAAATGTTTGGTATCTTCTAGACTGTCGACAGTCGCTCGCGCCTTTTTCCCTACGTTTTATCTAAACTCCGGTCCGGCGCAACACTACTAATAGTATAATCGCAAACTGATATCGAGGGCCGTATTGCGAAGGCCTCGACCTCGGGCCTTCGGCCCTCAATTTGCGATTAGACTAGTGTTGCGCGGGATCGGAGTTTAGATAAAACTTTGGGTAAAAAAGGCGCGAGCGACTGTCGACAGTCTAGGTATCTTCCTATAGATACATAAATATTCAATGAAACTCCAAGGTGACAGGGAAGACCCGTACCCCGAAGGAATGTTAGTTTATGTGAATACTGTGAACTTTGAACCAATCAGAAGTATCGAATAATGTATGCCGTAAATCATTTTAATAGTTTGGATATGAATTGAAGCTTATAGCTTATAGCTTATATACATTTTGGGTACGGCCTTTTTCTTGATTATAAAAGCTGTAATTTTCGGGGATTGAGGACACCTCATCTTAGGATCGGCATTCCGTATATGAAGCAATGAAGTTATCTGCTGATTGCTGAAATTATTGTGCAGTTATTTCTGAGGTGTACCTCTCGATAGCTAAGCCGAGTTTAATTCCCTGAGTAGGTTGTTACTTGTGAGAAAGAAATAACCAAAGTAACAAGTCCAAATTAGACTAAGGAACTGGTGCCAGTCTACTGTAATGACACTTTCCTAAACACCTGTCTGTCTGTCTGTCTGCCTGTCTGCCTGTCTGTCTGTCTGTCTGTCTGTCTGTCTGTCTGTCTGTCTGTCTGTCTGTCTGTCTGTCTGTCTGTCTGTCTGTCTGTCTGTCTGTCTGTCTGTCTGTCCTTCCGTCCGTCCGTCCGTCCGTCCATCCATCCATCCATTCATCCATTCATCCATCCATCCATCCATTCATTCATCCATTCATCCATCCACCCACCCATCCATCCATCCATCCATCCATCCATCCATCCATCCATCCATCCATCCATCCATCCATCCATCCATCCATCCATCCATCCATCCATCCATCCATCCATCCATCCACTTGATGGCTAACTGATTACTTTGAATATGAGGCCGCCATCATCGGTCCTATGTTAAGTTCTTTCACTGTTCAAGTTATGAGGTTCTGCTTGTGGCGGCGTTTTCAGTTCTCGGTGAAATTTGTTATATTCCAATCGCAATACGTTTAAGTTATCAGGCCTACACTATATGTAGTTTAATTGTTTGTTCTGTATTGATTTTACCTCAATTACAAATATATGCATTTTGCACTGGACTGCATTGCTTACTTTTCTGTATTTGAGTAAAGTGTTTTGTCCAGACGCCGTAACATAAACAACTGATAATATTTTTTTAAAAACACTGACATGATTTGGAAGGAGCCGGAGAACTTAAATCCACTACTTTGTGCAATATCGCCCTCAAGCTAGCTATCGAAAAATGCTTCGGAATGTGATTGGTGGAAGAGTTCAGCGGCCATCTTGAAATATATTTGCATACGACAAACCATTTCATTGACAGCGGTAAATACCAACACTACGGTGTAAAGCATCGCATAGTTACTGATAACTCTGGTTCCGCTGACACCAAGATCTTCTCACAGCTATGTCAGGTATGTAATTTTACCCAACAACCCGTTAACATCCACCATATAATAGAACACATCGGTAACGTTGCACCTGTAGCGTTAAAGTTTACATCGTTGCACATCAACATCAACACTGAACATGTAACGTTCCCCAGCACTAACTCGTTTACTGTACGGACGAGTTATGTTGCACGTTGAAACCTCTGGTGATTGTGTGAACGTAGTTCATTGAAATACATCGTATAATAAGAGTCTTGTGATTAATCCGATCACACTCCGTAGATTTAAAATTCTTTATGGGCTAGTATAATGTGATTAGCAACTGGTTTGTCAACAGCTCACTCATCACTTTACCAAATAACTGTTCACCATTATAGCAGTGTACCGGACAGTGTGTACATATTTCATCAGATGAATGGCAAGGCATTTATATACATTCACAAAATCAACGCACATATCAATGTGTTTAACCAAACATTACATAGCTAACTACTCATGACAGTTTAAATAATCATTTCCAAATGTACATTTACGTCGATGATGACAACTATAATTTATAAAGATGTTTTCCCGAGTACCAGTCGTTCGTGTTCCTCGGAGTCGTAGTTTATTTTACGTGACTCGCTACATGAAATCGCCGATTCATGGGACTTATAGCTGCCATAATATACATGTACGGACACACATATATGTTCATTGGGGCGTTACGTGTTCACTGGTGATGCCAAAATATTAAGCTATACAACAAATAAAATGCTTGTGGTGTGACAGTATGAAGGACACATCGATCGATCCCTACTGTCAGTGCAAACAAACGTTTCCCAGTTGTCCTTTTGAAAGTGGCTCAAGCTGGCTTTATAAAATTATTACAACTTATTTTGACTCAGGTGAAAATACTTCTATAAAATCTCAGTTAAAATCTTCTGTTACAGTTACGTTAATTAGTTGTATAATGTGAACATCGATGCATACCCTCTTTGACATTACTTGTTAGAACGGTTGATTAAGATTGCATTGTAGGGATTTCTGCGACATTTTTTTTCATACATAGGTAAGATCAAGTATGTCATCAGCTCATGTATAAGGTATATTTTTGATACCAGGTTTGTGTTCAGTCAATTGCAAGTGATGGTTAAGTATATTTCAGTCCATAGAATACTACAAGTGCCTTTTAAATATAGCAAAACTAATTTTACCCCCAAAACGTATACACTCAGCTTGTGCCTCTTTAATAAATTTTAATTCACAAGAGTTTTATACTCCTATTGAATAATGCTACTTAGATGCAAACAGCACTTTTGCTGTCACTCATGTAAAATTTCTGTGCAATAGGCAGTATAGGCTGGTCAATTTTATTTAATGTGTTGTAATTTGATACATCACTTCACTATATCTTGCCAATATCTTTAGATATTCAAATTAATATCTTCATGACTTGTCTTTTTTATCATTTTACATAACTTCAGAATTATTAGGAGAGTTCAACTCTTTTATTAATATTCATTCCTTCCTTCCTTCCTTCTTTCCAGGTGAACCACCTCCAAAGCCGGAGCCTCTCATCGTTGGAAAAGTGACACATCACAGTATAGAACTATACTGGGATAAGGCAGCTGAGGGTGATCATATAAAGAAAGCAGACGGCCGACTAAGGTTTTCTGTGCAGGAAGAGGAGAGAACAGGTGGATGGGGCAATGTATACACGTAAGTAACACCTATATCTGGTAACACCTATATCTGTTCCTAGTTTCTAATTTCCTGTTTAGCCAACCTTTGAATTCAAGGCCAATAGTTTTATAACACCACAGGTGAATACAACATGGTTTAATCATTCTACCTTGACTTTTAAGTTTTATTAACCTCCATTTACAAATAAACAAAGCAAAGATAAATAAACCAGCAAAGTACATAGTTTCTTGTTTGACAGTGGTAGCATGGTGAATATCGGACCTAGAGGGTGTCAGCTCTAGTAGTGAAACCTAGACAAAAAGATTTACTATTCCAGAAACTAACCCAAACATGTGAATAATTAATAAATGGTATTTTCAGAGCTTTACAGTAAAACAGGCATGGTTGTCATATTTTTTTTTGCTTATGTGTTTGTAATATTTCTTTGAAAAAAATAGGTAGATATTACCCCCAAAAAATAAATAAAAAAATAAGAGTCCAAGAACTAAACTTGAAATACAAAAGAAAGAACAAAATCCAAGATTTATTAAGCGACCTAATGCAATGAACTGAATTATGATGAATAACTCATAAAATAAATCAAGTGATAAAAACCAACAAACTGTCAGGTGGTGTTGCTTTGATATATATTGCTGGATTTGTTAAATTGGCATAGAGGTATAATAAAATAGTCCTTATGCAACACAGAGCATGACAACTTCTAGTATTTTTTGCATCAGTGAGAACATTACTTCCTCTTTAGTTGCTTAATCTTATCTCTTAAGTTGACATAACAATTGTTAGAAGGATTTTTGAAGGTATATATTACAAAAAAAGAACAACAGCAAAGTAAAAATGTACGAAGTGAGTTACAACATAGATGGTAATGATATTGATTTTCTGTTTAATGACTTGCATATAATGTAACCTTTGACCTTTGTCTTGGTACTGAAGTGTGTACCAATAAGGCAAATATGCATTCTGATTAACACACGTCAACACCCCAAATTTTAATCATTTCGATAATTTCATAATTCATGTATTGGCCATTTCAACTACCATCCAGTCAAAAATTGAACAGGATTCCATGATAGTGTATCATAGCTTATCTCAAACAACTACTGTAAGTATTGAAGTCATGTGCGATCACATCCAATGTTATCTATAGATACTACATCTGTAGAACGTTATACCAATCAGCCTATGAAGTGATTACACCCAATACAAACAAAACTCTGAAACCTCTGTACTTAGAATACCCCAAATCTTGTCTCACATTTTCCCATCAAAGCTGCACTAGCTAATGGTCCATGGAGGTTTATTTTTTCGATTGAACACCTTTTATATTGACTGAAAATAGTTAAAATACCAATAATTAGACATTGTACCTGTCAAGTACTATGATTGTAATGAAGTAGACCTAGTACATATACAGCAACAGGTTGACATCGTGATCACATAGGGTCACATTGTGCAGACCCCAAAAATCTGGATTTACTGTAGCACATACATTTATCCTAAGGTGATTCAATATTTTTCAGAGTGTACGATATTATGAGTAAGTCATTTTAACTAAAAGAACAGTTAAAAAAAAATTTCAGTTGCAGCTAGTGCAGCTTCAAAGAAAAGAGTTCACATTTTGTGATGTATGTGCCAGATTGGTGTAATCTTGGATTGTTTGAACTCAAAGTACATTGGCTTTCTAACAAGTATTGAGCTATGCAGTGATATACTAGATCAATCAATGTCATGTGAAGAGAAAGGGTCTTTTATTGAACAAACTTCTTGTAGGAAATGTATCCTAGTAAATTCTTTTAGTAGATGTGAGGTATCCAACTCAATTGTTTGTCTATCACCAACATTGTACTGTAATAAGTAGGGGTTTCCGCTCACCATCTACAAGGACAGAACAGGGTGATGGTTTCATAAAATTCTAAATTGGTGTTGTGATTGGTACATGGTGATTGTTACCTTACCCTGTTATTGTGTGGATGTGTTTAGATTAACATACAGAAACATATGACCACTGATTTAAAGGCCCATGATCCAGTCCCAGGTTTTCACATTAATGCTATCTTATCAAGAGCGCCATTAGGATGAGCTAGAGTGACCAACTTTTCTACAGTGCTACCAGACAACTGTTTATTCCTAAGCCAAACTAGGACTTTAAGTAATAAATTTGTTTGTACAAGCTAGTAAAAGTTTGACTACGTAACATTTAGTTTATCTTGTTTGAAGATAAAACTGTTATTCACGCTTCTTGTTCAGTTGGTCAATTTTAAACCTAGATTTTTTTTTATAATATTTCATTCCATCATTAGCCTGAAGTCAAGGTGGATGGAGATTTTGACTAGTCATCAACTGACAGGGTGTTATATCAACTCAAAAATATATGTTTCCATTAAAGTGGCACAAGCTGAGTTTATAAACTTTTTACTGAAGTGAAAATACTTACATGAAATCTGAATTAAACTTTTCTAGTATAATGTTGGTGTGGATGTGTGCCTTCCGTGACATTACAACTTCCCGAAGTTCTGGCATTGTTAGAACAGGCAATTACCTGTATGGATTCCTAGACATTTTTTGATACAGATAAAAATTATGCCATTGGATCATTTATATGTTATATCTTGATACTAGGTTTGAGTTCAGTCAATTTGAAATGATAGTTATGTTTGCTTCAGTAAGTAAAATACACATGAATGACTTTTATATACGCAGTATAAATCTCTTTGCAAAACATATAAACTCAGCGTTTGCTTCTTTAAGTAACAACATTCATCATATTTTGTAGCTGTAACTGAAGAACTAAACATTTCATCATTATACATTATTAAACAGTCATTGTATTAAAACAGATGAGAGTACACTACTCTACTAATTAAGTCACATAAAATGATCAAGACAAGAAATTAACTATGAATAGTCATGAAGTTCTTATTTAGTTTAATGTGGGATACAAATATTATCATTGTTGATGTGTTGTACTGAACTTCTACATGTACTGGTAATAAAATATACACACAGTGTCACTACATTTGTTTACTGCTGTGATGTCATTTACAAAGTAAACAATTTGAGGTGACACATGGTTTGTTTATCTTGTAATTTATTATTATTATAAGATAATAGTGGTAACGTAAAAATGAATCATATGATAGGTTATCATAATATGTCATATTTATCTTCTATATCACATTCTACATGAAGTATACCTTTCCTTAGTCTCTGCAAGGTTTAAGTTTGAATGAGGGGGTTCCCTACCTCTTTATCTGTAAAATTATGCATAATAATCTAAATTGTAGCCTTAGATGTTTTACTATGAAGGAATTCTACGAAAAATGTAGTGATCATTAATGAATGAGCTAATGAATGGCATTTGTAACTTTATTCTTGGGCTAGTCGGTGGAGGGAAGGAGAGAGGGAGGGAAGGGGGTTGGCTACATGTATGTCCACCCCCTCTATAAACAGAGTATCAAAAATTTGTAACTAAAAAGTCCATCTTTTGTGTCATCATTTCCCCTCATTGCACTTTTAGTTATAGGAGTCTTAGTAAATCCAGTATTTAAAGAACAATTACATGACTGTACTGTATTTGACTGGAATACACTAACAACAATGACCAGTCACCCATACTAATGTATAATGCTACTGTAGTTTACTGCGATGTCCTAAGGAAATGCAAAGAGAATACTTCACCTACAGCTACTAATAGTGCTAATGGGTTGACCTTTGAATTCAAAGATAAAAAAAAATACTAGTAGTCTAAATTTACCCATGACATGTAGAAAGAACCTAACAATGGATTCATGGCTCTCTCCGAAGAAAAATGACTGTATGCGTGACAAGAATTTTGTGAATTGAGCTTTTAAAAATGTCTCTAAAAAGCCTGGAGTGTGAAACTAGTTTACGGCACAAGCTGTTTTTTGTACTTATTTACCCAAAGGACGGAGCTTTAGATCGGTGCTATATATCATATTTTAGAACAGGTTAAAAGCATGACATGGCATACCATTTTGTGGAGAAATCACCTATAATATACCGTATTATTGTATGGTGTACACAACAGTAGCATTCCAAAAGGGCAACTACCGAACAACACAGGTTTTCCCCACATACTCTGGTTTCCTTCTGCATTAACACTGAACCCATGAGGTATATGGCCCTCACTGGACTTCTTGGGAGACAAGTGTTTATATACTTCAACTATCCAGTTTAGGGAAAGATTATTTATTAAATAGAGGCATTTTCATAAACTATGGGTTCTGGAGAGTCATTTCATGATGTTACATCACCTGTGATAACATGCGATTTCAGAGTAGCATCAAATTGCCTTTGTAGGGTATCTTTGCAACAGACTATTGCATTGTGGGAATCAGCAGAAATAATGTATGTGTTCAGGCTGAAAAAGTTGTTTGGTGGCTTGTCACTCAATCTTTCTTCTTCTTCAAACAAGAAACAAGTTGTACATATTGCTCATTTCCCCCAAAACCTTTGCTCATATTCTCTTTTTTTACTAAGATTACACCTGCTTTATAATATTCTGTGCGATGAAATGTTAACCAAGTCTGTTAGTGCGTGGCATATACATGTCAGTGTTACAACCATTTTTCATTCCCTTTTGTGATACCAAAACAGCTCCATTTATCGAGTCTTTCTTCCAAAGTGACAATGGACACCATAGCTGTTATTGTACAAACCACACTGCTAAACTGCGATTATTGTCCTGAAGTGGGGATGTGTTGGGTGATACAAGGCAGCCATGCTTTGTACCTTTGTAGTGTGTAATGGTCCATCTTGACAGACTTGGTCATGCAGAGATAATATCAGTTTCTGTGCCTGTAAAAATGTGTTGGTTTTTTTGGCACTGATTGTTTGCTTAATACATAATGATGTAGCCAGGTCGAGGGTGAATGTTATTTTGATTCAATGCATTTTGACGAACCCATACATGTATGTGGTACTAACTGATGAAGGGGATGTTTTGTTCCAGTTGCTTGAGCAAATTTCTTAAATGCTCAGTGTGCAGTACAATGTTATCATTTTTAGGGGAAGTAAATGAAATGTTGATACAAGTGTGTATATCTTTGTGTGTCTTTGGATGGATGGATGTACGTGTGTGTGTGTGGGGGGGGGGGTGTGTGTGTTTCTATTTGTACATATGTACATATGTACATGCATTTGTACATGCGTGTGTGTCTATTTGTCTGTCTGTCTGTATGTCAGTGTACTCAATATCTTTAAAACTGCTGACTTCATTCAACTATGGCACAGTGATAAATTTACAATTGAATTAGTATAAGGTATGAGAAAATCTAAGTGTGAAATATTCAATTGTCTTTACCATATTCACAATGGGACATTAAAATTGTTGCTTTAGCCATGCAGATTGATGGTTTAAAAAGTTGGCATAAACTGCTTATAATGGGCTTTGCTGGGTCCAAGCTATTGACAGTCTTAATCAAATACAGGCAGTATTATTTATCTCACATCTTAACAGTAGCCCAGATACCTGTGATGATCTCACTATTGAAGCCAGTGAAAGGTAGGTTTGAGATAATGAGACTTTGACTTACAAATCCCTTTGACTACCATATGACAGTGGTACTGTCATAAAGGGCAATGCATACATTGCTGCAAATTGTGATTTGTCTTGTAAATAACATCTGTAACCAGGTAGTGTGGCTGTACTTTTACTAAATACACAGGTGGGTGTGAATTACCATCATGTGTAATTTTTTAAGTATGGGTTTCAGACAAGCACAACCATAATTAACCTTTGACCTATTATTTACAAATAGTCACAACACAACCCAACACTGCATATGTTGCTGCTATACCAACCTAACTTTCATGTACTAGTATGTGCCAGAGTTTTGTGTCCTACTTGACAAATTTAAGATATATCTCAAACATTTTCGTGAATGTAGAATATAAAGAGGCACTATGCGAGAATGGATCGTACAAACTGTTCACTCGTGTCTGAATATTCATGACTGACTCCTAAATCAACACATTTAATTGAGTGAATTTAAAGTGTTGACAGTGATAAACACCCCAACTTTTGTGACTTACAATGTTGGTGTGCACTCAGCTCTGTCCATGCTAGACAACTGAGACTTCGGAACCCAGAGACACAGAATGTAACCTTCTGACCATTGTCTTGTGGTTAGAGACACCTCTACATTGTGTTGGAGTGTCCACAAATAATGAATGTTCTAGCTAGACAATGTGTATTCACACTGACATACTTGTGGTGATTCACATCAATAGTAGCCATTCCAGCTCATCAATTTTCTCATCTCTGTGAACCAGCGAAAAAATAGGGGGGGGGGGGGATTGAAACCACAGTGTCAATGGAAGACTTAGTGTATCCTAGAATGAACTCTGAAAATACATAGTCATACAACTATATGGTATTCTAAACCAGTCAGTAGATATTTTGTTATTAAGTCTAGGGGAATTTTACAAGGATGAGGATTTATATAAGAAAGAAAGAAATCATGTAAGATAAGGTTCATATCAGATTTAGCATTAAAATTAAGGTGGTAAAAAAGTTGTGTGGCAGAGCTGATATACAAAAAGTTTGTCTAGAACAAAACCGTGATTCTATTTAACCATTGTGGCATGAGAACCTGGGATACAATCATGGCCGGGGTTTCAAGTTAACTAACATACATAATTATTGAAAGAATTTGTTTGCACTGCACTACGTAATTTTGGAGATTTAATATTTATGTAATCGTGTCTATCAAGGGTATTTGCGACTTGGATGTGCGACTCGTACAAACTCAAAAATGATATCTGTGACACGGTCGTACGACCACTCATACTACGGGAAAATGAATGTTTTATTAAAAATGAACCAGGTAGAAAGACAAAATATAAAAGAAAAGAATACTGGTGTTATAGTTTTCATGGAAATAAAGGATTGTAATTTAACTATCTATTAGATTCTTACCAAGGAAATGTTGAGAAAACAGAAACGTGTTGGCAAGAGAATCTATTGGACGATCACAAACCTCATGATACAACGTGTGTCAAGGGTTACATAGAGAGTTCTTCACTTGACACTTTCCCATATTCCATATTTCATTGTACATATTACAAGATAACAATTTATTTTAGTCCTGTACATGTACAACAAATCAAATCAAGAATTTGTATAGCGCCAAAATCCAATACAACGTAATGTTCTATGGTACTGAACAGGAACAGTAGTAAATCGTTGTAAAAGTTGGAGAAAGCTCTTGCGAAGAGATGCGTCTTGATATCCTTCTTGAATTTAACGACAGTGGGTGATGAACAAAGTTCAAGTGGTATACTGTTCCATAAGAGAGGTGCTGCTCACGAGAGCACTTACTCACCATAATTATAACAAAGACACTGTCCATGACAGGACTCAATTTTAGCAGTAGTCCAGGTCACATAGACTGCTAAACATCCTATCTAAGTATATACGGTGGTAGTCTATCAGACAGTGGAAATCAATGGAAAAGTGTAGCTGAAACAGTTCACCTGGCTATATCTGACTACTAAGCGTAAAGTTAAAATCAAGCCTTTCGATTTATAACTGGAATTCACTTGTGAATTTCCACACTATTTCTCCACAGCTAACAAGTCAAAATGTCTTATAGAGCAAATACATACAAAAATAATGTTGAGTCAATCTGTAAAGATTTTTTAAAGTCCAATATATTGTATGAAGCCCAAGGGTAATCCAAGCCACTACATGTAAGATTGTTTGATGAATGGCTATGTTTGAAATTGTAATTGGAAATCACTGAAGGAATAAGTTTTGAAGTAGAGTTAGTGTTTAATAATTGAAGACTGTAATATGACAGACAGTATACATGGCATGGTGAAAGATTCAAAATAATACTCTGTTAGAGGAAGAATAGTTGTACAAGGGAAAAGTAATTTCCTGTAGGTTCTTCGTCTCTACTTCATTTCCACGGTATCTGGTATCATTTAAGGGTCCTTCTCACATTTTTGCATCAGCTCACAGCCCATGTATGTGATTGGACTTTCCATTTCCACGGTATCTGGTATCATTTAAGGGTCCATCTCACATTTTTGCATCAGCTCACAGTCCAAGTATGTGATAGAACAATTTTGATTTATGATTAGCCATAAAGGGGTAATACTGAGTGACTGTTTGTACATTGGATATATCACAATATAAAAACCTAGTATGCTTTAATTATGTACAATACATGTACAGGCCATTCTATGTTTAAGATTGGAGATACAGCTTCCAGACTAAGTAATAATGAGAGTCTCAGACTCTCCCTATCTTGCAAAGAAATCTTCCTTGGCAAGCTATGTGCGTCATACCTTGCCGGCATGACGATACATATGTATTTTGTTTCCCCTTGATATAATTACCCCCCAAAATTAGTAAACATACATATTGATCTTTAACCTTACCTGAATTGATTACCTCATTATAGTGGCTGTACAAGTGGACAGTAAATAACAGCTGATCACTCAAAAATGAAAATTTGAATGCAGCCATTCTTTCTTTTTACGTGTCGGTGTGAAAATCTTCATGTAGAAAAGCAAAACAAATGCAATCACAGTAAACTGAGTGAACATGTCATGATAGCTGTGTTTATATATAAGTTTGATAAAGTGTATAAGTTGTAAACAATCAAGTATAGTAAGTACACATAAACTATGGTTACCTGTTGTTCACTGCTTCTCAGATACATGTACTTCAACACGTATGTGTGCTGAACTAACCTAGTTTTATGAATGTAAACTCTTGACTTGTACACTTTAACAAAATCATCCTGGTGCTAAAGCATCTCCTTTTATGGGCGTAACTTTTACAAACATGTAATCAACTAAAGTACACATGTAGGTTTTTTAGAAGTAAGCACGAATTGGTCAACCTTTTAATAAACACTTAATCATACTGTACTAGGGTATCGTGTGAGAGTAAGCAAAGAACTTAGAAAAGGGTGCATTCTTTATGAAGAAGGTAATCTGTCTTGTGTTGTGCATTGAAAACTTTAGAATACCTATTTTACAAATTTGTATGTTCTATAATATCTACCTGATGACCCCCATTTCATTTTGCCAGTGTTCCCAACAAAATTATATACCAATTGTATACAACTGCAAGGTATGGAAATATGTCATGTAGTAGCTAGCTACACTCTAGGCTTGTATTTGATTTGACAACTCACTGAATATTACCCAGTTGTGGGTAATAGCCCAAATCAACTACCTAGCCTAGCCTAGAGACTAGGCTTGGCTGTATGAACAGTTTTACCAGATCTCCCCCATCCCCCACCCTCTCTACTAGGCTTGCCACACAAATTATGTTTAAGGAATGAAAATGTATATTGCCTTTATCAGACCCCCCCCCCCCCACCCACCCACCCACCTCCTGCTATTGGGGTCTCCATTATTATGGAACCAAGGAAACCTATATGAAAGTTAAAAGTTCTACTGACTCCCTCTCTGTTAACTGAGTTCTCTTCACTAGGGCATATGCTTTTAACAGTAAAGTATATCAGACAATTAGAACAAGGTGGTAACTGTGAAAGAAAACCAAACATTGCCGTTACAATTCTCAAATTTCCTGTACTTTGATATCTATCAAAAGAACTCATTGACTGTGCTGACTTCTTATAATCACTGCACAATAAATGTGTTTTATTTGCTGCTGTACAATGACTATACAGGTGTACTTGATTAGTTAACTCTATTCACATCGTTCCTAATAAAATTGAAGTGTGTCTCAGGGTTTGATTGTTGTATTTCAAACACACCTTTTCATCAACTTTGACAAATGGACCAGCTTTTAACGAACGCTGTGTTATTAAGTGACTTGTTTTTTTTAATGCTTTTTTCTAAAATGAGTCTCTTCATTTTCTCTTTACTCATGATTGCCAGTTGGTCATAAAAGTTCAAACAATTTATTTTTTCCACGTTTCTTTTTTATTCAGGCCTTGATTTATGTGGTCTGATTAGAGGGATAGGTATCACAAGAATAGAGTGAACAAAAGTTGAACTGAAAACAAGGTCATGGTGTTCTCACTAAAGTTTAAGTACATGTAGTACAGTATGTACATATCAAAAAAGTGGGAAACTTAATTAAAAGTTTTGATTTTCAAATTAAGAGGATTGGGCACAATTGTCTCTATTTGGTGATAGTGGAGATGTGGTGTGGAAGTGAATAGGAATTATATAGTCGGTACTTTTATGTTTTGACAATGTTATATTATTGCCTTTATATTGGGTTATATGGCTGAGGACAAGGATACAATCAATTGGAAAAAAAAACATTGACTTTGCACCCTGAATGTCATATAATTTGACACTCATTGCTATAAGAATAACAACAGATTACTGTATTTGGATGTGCTGTTATGCTGTCAACCTCATTTGTATAATTTTGAAGAGTACTCCAGTATTATGGTGCATTAGTATGAATCTATATATATGGAAGATTACCAGCTACCCCATGGCAACCCACCCCCATTCCCCTATATGTGGAAGTTTACTAGCTATCCCATGTCCAACCCCCATCCCATCCCATCCCTACCTCATATTGTGGTACAAGATATGGTTGTACAAGGTTTTATGTGACACAATATATTGTTTCTTTTACGTAAAAAATATGTTCTTGGGATCTTGGGAACCCTAAAAAAAAAGTTGGACACAAAAATTGATCAGACCCCCCTTCTGATACTTTGTACCGTGGTTAGCAAACCCTAGTAGTAGTAGTGAAAACAAATCAAATTTTGTTTTGACAAATCACTGTGATTACATAGCAGAAAAGAGACCAGAGCAAAATAAGGACATTAATATCAAAAATGGAAATAAGGTATGTGATGCTATTAAACCCAGCTCTTCTACTTTGAAATTATAATGACAAACACACACACACAGCTATTCGGTACGATCACCAATGTTAACTTGTTCACAAGAAATCAATATGTAAGCTGTTCCTGTCCAGATTTTAGCAACTCTGTGAGATGAACAAATAGAAAACTGGTACAAATAGGATGCATGGATCAAAAGCTAATAGTTGTACAAGCAGGTGTGGAAGTATTTGATGGCATTTTCAGGTTGGTAGGAGTGTTTATTGTGACTGAGTAGCCCAACAGCAAATAGTATACATTTCACCAATGAATAGAATCATGTAGATTTCAATGTTGGCATGTTGATCAAATACACACAGCAAACTTTAAGTATCTTAGAAACTAATTGATCCACAACAAAATCAAAGAAGGGTGCTGTAAACCGATATTTTTTTTGTCCTAGAATTCGGTCAATTTTCATCTACAGTTTTTGTGTATTATTAAGTCTCAGACTTGTGCATTGCAATAATGTTTAATGTAGTGATATGTACATATTTTCACATTTGTTTCCTCTGTTAAAAAATGGTTGAAAATTTATGCTGGACAATATGTTTACAGCGTATTTAGTGTGAGTAAACAGACACATACAACTAACAATCTGTACTTGTAGTGGCATTTTATTTTACTATTTATATCAGCCTTACATTTAAAGTTCTGTAGAGATACAACTGAATAAATTTTAAGATATAAACTATGAAAATGATACTCTCAAATTCAGTTTCACAGTATTGTGTACATGTTGGTTTATGTGAAGTCATGATGGTCGAATGGTTAGAGTGGTTTGCTTGGAAGTTGCAGGTTTAAGCCTTGTTGATGCCGTTTGTATCTGAAGTCTTTGGGCAAGGTTGAAACATGATTGTGCCTCAGCCAACCCAACTGTATAATTTGGGACCTGGAAGGATAGGGGTTGCAATATGAATGCTCTAATCCTATGTGCATAGAGGCTGCAATGGATTGTATGCTCCCCAGGGAGTTGAGGAAGTATAAAGGGCCATTGTGCTGCTATAGATCAATGCCTGGAGTAATAATTCTAAAGCTCTTTGAGCACAATGTGGGAAAGTGCTATATAAAAACGAACGTTATTATTATTATGTTTATTGATTTCACTTCCCAATAGATGTAATGTTATTGTGTAGAAATATTGATCAATATCACAATATTGACAAAATACAGTCAAATATTATTTTTTTTTACAACAATTGAATAGAACAGTATTTTTGCATTAGTTTGAATAGCTGAAGAGAGTGTATTGATTTCACTTCCATCCCAATTGATGTAATGTTATTGCATAGAGATTTTGATCAATATCATAATATCGAAAAAGATACAGTAAATATTATTTTTTTACAACAATTAAATGTTATTGCATCAGTTTGAATAGCTGAAGACGGGAAATTAAGTTGGTCGGAGATAATATAGTACAGTTAACATTGAGTTTAAGTTATTTAAGATATTAAAAAAATTGTAAATGGATAGTTTATAATATTTGCTTTTATTTGTTAGCGAGAAAGAATGGAGGAGAGGAAAGGGTTAAAGAAACTAGGTCTCCTAGAAGGGACATATAATAATAGTTATACTGTACCTAAAATCCATGCAGTGGCTACAATGAACGTACAAGCCTAGATCCTTAATTTTGGCTATGTCCTTTTTCTCAGTGCACACTTAGAATTTTGCTTTCAATATTTTTATTGTAATAAAGTGTTGACCAGAAAATGGGTGCAAATTCGTACTGGGTTTTAAATGTACTGGCTGTGTGAAATGTCAGTTATGTTATCATATGATTACAATCAATAATTCATAAATTAATGATTAATGAGTCATTAGATAGGATCAGCCAATCACAAAGAGTTGGTGTGAGTCATTAGATAGGATCAGCCAATCACAAAGAGTTGGTGTGAGTCATTAGATAGGATCAGCCAATCACAAAGAGTTAGTGTGAGTCGTTAGATAGGATCAGCCAATCACAAAGAGTTGGTGTGAGTCATTAGATAGGATCAGCCAATCACAAAGAGTTAGTGTGAGTCATTAGATAGGATCAGCCAATCACAAAGAGCTAGTGTGAGTCGTTAGATAGGATCAGCCAATCACAAAGAGTTAGTGTGAGTCATTAGATAGGATCCGCCAATCACAAAGAGTTAGTGTGAGTCATTAGATAGGATCAGCCAATCACAAAGAGTTGGTGTGAGTCATTAGATAGGATCCGCCAATCACAAAGAGTTAGTGTGAGTCATTAGATAGGATCAGCCAATCACAAAGAGTTAGTGTGAGTCATTAGATAGGATCAGCCAATCACAAAGAGTTAGAGTTCATGATGGACTTGGATGTATGGATGTATCTAAGTGAGGTTAAACTGTTCCAATGTGAAATCATGATCAAATTTTAGGTTTGAATTCAAAACTGTAATTTGGAAAAGTAAAAGTTGAAGGCCGTTTTGAGACAGGACATCAAAATTAACCACAGTTGAAGAGTGTAGGCCATGAATGTACCTTTTAAAACATGTTGATCCTAGAACAAACTAAAGACCACTCCATCTGCTTTATACAGCTTCTTCAATACTAACCACTCATGGCTTAACTAGGTTAATAATCTTTATTCGTCCAAATAATTTCGGAAATTTGTTGAATGGTTGCTGCAAGAGCAGCGCCGTAGTGCCCTAGTGTTGAAGAAGCAGGAGGAAACCGGAGTGACCGGGGAAAACCTGCGTTGTTCGGCAGGGTCAAACTGAGCATCACCCTTCTTACATACAGACCTGGTTAAATTTTAAATCAAACCCAGCCGACACCAGGTGGGTTCGAACCCAGACTGCAGAGGTAAGAGGCGTACGAGCTAACCGCTCGGCCACCGACAACCCAAGGTTATAAACATTTATGTTTTATGTCAACATTTTGAGATATTGTAGCTTGATTTTATGCGGGAGTTTGGGAAATAATGATGACTAATTGCGTCCTGTTAGAAATTTTGAAATGATGTGAAATGTTACAAAAAACAATTGTTTATATAAACTGTCTGTCTGGTAGGGAGTGATTAAAAGTAGTTTGTCAGTGGAAGACCTCATAATATGTCGTAATAGTACACATAACCGTTTATTGTTGTGACTGATGAGTTGTGTTTACAACCATTAAACCAACCCATGGTTATAATTTATTGACCTTGTACATGTATATAGTATGCAGTGTTTTTTGTAAGGTTCAGCAAAAAGGGAGTCAAGTAAACTTTTCACACTTTTACACACACACACACACACACACACACACACACACACACACACACACACACACACACACACACACACACACACACATGCACACAGACACATATACACACATATACATACATTCACACATATACATATACATACATACATACATACACACATACATACATACATACATACATAAATACATACACACACACATATACCTACATACACACACACACATATGCACATACATACATACATACATACATACATACATACATACATACATACATACATACATACATACATACATACATACACACACACACACACACACACACACACACACACACACACACACACAGTACAGACAGACAGGCCAGATACAGACACGGACAGATAGCTGAACAAACTCAGAGAGACAGACAGACAGACAGACAGACAGACACTCAGCCAAACAAACACAGGCAGATAGGCAATTAACTGAACACCTGAGCCTGTAAAACAATAGACCATAGAGAATTGATATCTGTCAATAATTGTTTAAAGAAGTAACAGATACAGTGTACACTACTACACATTCACACGGGATAGTTAGAATTCCATCATCAACATTGTGTTGTTATGTTGCTATGGTTACAAAGCAGGTGTAGGTAATTGTATAAATTATTCATGAAGGTACATTTTTCTTTTTCCATGGTTTTGTGTCAAAAGCTTTTCCTATCAATGGAGAAATTAATTACTATTGATACAAGGATATGCAGATTACATTTCAGTATTATTCTATTAATTAATTATATAACAATGATGATATTAGTTTTCATATTCATCTCAATATCATCATTAAATATTAAAATATTAATTTAGAAAGTTATCAAATTTCCATTTTAGTATAGTTTCAGTTCTTCTAAATTAATGTTTTAAGTTAATATCTATCACAGCTAGCTAACCTGGGACTCCATTTCAAGATATGCAGGTCTTTTCATTGTTTCATTTACAGGAGAGGTTGACTACCTATAGGTACAATATAGCCATCAACTACTGTAAACCTGAACATTTTCACTAAAGACTTATTTTTGCTACTTTCGCTAGAAAACAAGAAAACAAAAATAAGTAGTGACTAAAATGCCTTCTTGTAAATGAACACAATGTACCAGTCTGGTAATTAGTAAAAATAAGTAGTGACTAAAATGCCTTCTTGTACATTAACACAATGTACTAGTCTGGTAATTAGTAAAAATAAGTAGTGACTAAAATGCCTTTTTGTACATTAACACAATGTACTAGTCTGGTAATTAGTAAAAATAAGTAGTGAGTAAAGTGCCTTCTTGTACATTAACACAATGTATCAGTCTGGTAATTAGTAAAAATAAGTAGTGAGTAAAATGCCTTCTTACAATGTATCAGTCTGGTAATTAGTAAAAATAAGTAGTGACTAAAATGCCTTCTTGTACATGAACACAATGTACTGGTCTGGTAATTAGTAAAAATAAGTAGTCTTTGAGAACTAGCTGAAGACTGTAAAATTGCAAAATTTTCTAGTGGTGAAAATATTTAGGTTTATAGTATATTTTCTGTGAGACAAAAACTAATCTAATAATATTTGAGTGCTATCTTCATTTCATTATTAATGTATGAAGACATATCCTCATCATACTTTTTATTTTTAGAAATTTTCAAAAGAATGTAATGAATATAATAAGAATTTAATGTTCTTTATCAAAGTTCCGGTAATTTTGCTTTCAGATATTTGCTTTAATCTATTGTAATAATTCAAGACTTGAGTACAAATAACTAATGCAATACTAGTATCCTTAAATATTTTCTTCAGGTTGGTAAAACAAAGTAGTGTCTTGTACAACCACCTAGCAGTAATACCAGCAAACAGACATTTTGACAAAGCCTATTGACCTGAACAGGCAAAACATTATTTATAGATAATTAGAACTCTTGGTGTGATACAGGAAGTAGTTATTACAATGCAATACTAGTAATTTATAGGATGCTTGGAGATAGAGAAAAACGTGACAAACATAATTATGAAGCCATTCTATCTTTCCCATACACAATTCAGAAATGTGAGGTTCTGAAACTAAACGATGGGTTACTACCAAAACATTAGCTATTTTTCAACTGTTTTGAGACCAAGGATATGTTATTGTAAGTTTCTATCATGAAACTATCACACTTCTTTAGTAGAACACAGTAACATTTTTAGAAATGGAAAAGTTACTCCACCCCACATGAGTTGTGCAGATTATTGCCAAAAGTGTTTGTCATATCCTCGAATTGCAATACATGTATGTAGGGGAGTACACAAATACCACAGTTTAAGTGGTGTGTGTTATTATGGGATGACAAGAAGATATGCAGGAACATGTCTGTAATGTCAGTGCATACTACGAATGAGAGCTATAAGTATTAATCACTGACAGATAGAAATGGTACAATGTGAGATGTGTTATGCATTTTGTTACTTTCTATGGTCTAAAGATAAAATGGCAGCTAGTAAATATACATGATGGCATATTAGAGTTCGACCATAGTTCAAAATATCAGACACTCATTTTGTATTTGTGAATTTCAGTGGTTTATTATAGTGAATAATCCAGCTTGTACATGATGTATTTTTAGAGTTCAACCAATGCTCGTCAGAAATATCAGACTTTTAATTTGTGTTTGTTATATTTTCATTTCAACAGTCTAGATAGATAACAATTTCAAAGGTCTAAAAATAAGATGCTTAAGTTTATACTATATAAGTTATAGTACACGTCGAGATCTTCAGTTCAAGCATGTTTCAGAATATCAGAAATTCATTTGTTACAAGTTGCAATTTCAGTGATCTAGATACATTTAAGATAGTGGCTACATGATGGAGTTTTACTGTTCAACCATATCAGTTTGTAGTCCAGACTCTGGTTATGTACTATCTCTCGCTATCCACATATCTATTCTATGATTTGGATAGCTAACTACAGTATAGTCTAGATATAGGTGAGCTTGATTTTCTGTGATCTCTCTCCATGGTAGAGAGAGGGATCGTAGAAAATTGAACCCATGTATAGAATCTAGACTAGCAATAGTATGACCATGACAATATATAGGCTAGTTAGTTTACATCCTTGGAATGTTATTATGCATACAGGTGATTGTAGTAAATATCACATTATTTAGTGGTATGTCTAAAAGGAAAGATGGTCTACTTGAAACTAGTCAAATATACCACATTGAGGTGATTAGTAGTCGTTTGGCTGTGTTGACTGAATTAGATACAGACATAAATCAACTTTAATTATCGTACGGTGTGTAGAAGTACCACTCTAAACATTTAATGGAACTCTAAAACCTTTCAATCCTAGGTGTAGAGCTATTAGGAATTATATAATTTATAACCTGTAGATACCTTTTGGAATTTGAAACCATTTAGTGTTATTTTTGTGTACATACATGTAGTCACAAATTCTCGTAGAAATGTGCCAGTAATATTTCATTTGAAATGTTCTTTTTTGGCTTCTCAAAAGTACTGTCTTGATACAGTTTATTTTGCCATAATTTTGATGTAAACGTTCCACAAAGTAAAAGATGGGAGACATGATTCCCAAGTGACAACTTCACTATCCCATTTAAAACCTGCAATTTATGATGTGTTGACTACCTCCTTTACTGCATATGCCAAAGTATTCCCATGTGTCTGTTTCCATGGTAACCAGATTGTCTATTGAAGCCTTCATCTTACACTTTAATAAAGTCTACTGACATATACTAAATCAATATGCGTAGTCACCATAGCAACTACAGCTGTTTATTTTCAACACAACTCTTCTAAGGAAATAGTCAGGTTTCATCTGCAGTGCATGACTTGAAGATGTCGTCATTAATGACATCCATCCGAATCCTGAGAATTATTATTGACATTTCGTTATAAGCTCAGATAAGACGTTACCTCTAAACTTTATGTCAGAATTTCATGCCTGAATAACATGACAGCTGTAAATTGCAGAATAGTTTCTAAATAATGGTTGCCAACACATATACGATCAATTTTATAGAGATCTTGAAATCTCTGTAAAAGGAGCCTTTCATGTACTTGTCATCAGATGATGTGAGATGAATATTAAACAACTTTTGGTCAGATATCTATTCTGTCTAGTAAAGTCAACACATAAATTGTATTTTTCCACTATTATCCATATAGATATCATATAGGAATCAGTACACTTTTCGTTTTTCGATTTTCACTATAAATATGCAAATTGGTTCATTTGGATTTAGATTTGGTTCATATATGTATGAATATGCAAATCATTTTCATTGTATATTTATTGTTATAAATTTAATATGCAAAATATTTGTCTAATTATGACTAAAATACAAATGTATGCAAATCAGTTGACTAATTTTGATGAAAAGCAATCTTTCAAATATTCCTGTAAATGTCTGCTGTAACATCCTGCAATACTTGGTTGGCAATTTATTGAAGCTGCCTGTAGTGTACTGTATACAGGTGTCTGCTGTAACGTCCTACAGTACTTGGTTGGCGATTTAAGCTTATACTTTCTTAAGTTGTGAAAATAATCTTTGAGTAAACAATGTTGAAAATTCTACACAGTGAATGAAATTGTTCCAATATATATACTCTGTAATACCTAGTACTTTACACTTGGCAGGCGACTTTAAGCTTCCTGTAGTGTATGCAGGTGTATGCTGTCACATCTTGCAATGGCATGCAGTTTAAGCTTCTTACTTTCTTAGTCTGCAAAAATGCCTGCACATTGATTATTTCAAGGGGAACAAAGTAACCTTTGACATACTAGTTCCAAGTGAAACAAAATGTAAAAAGAGTAACAGACATTAAGAAGATTGTAGAAATGTCAAAGTCAAATATTTTCTTGTAAATATTGGAATCTAATTTGTGCCTTTAAGAAAATACTTTTCTGTTGATACTTCTCATGTGATTATTTTACCTGAATCAGAGCTGTCCGAATCCAATTAGAAACTCATGTAGGCTAGACTGTAGAACACATACAAGATTGGCAATAAAGTGTTTAGAAAATATTGGACTAGCCAACATTCCAGTCTTGTGTTCTGTTAACCTAGTCAACTAAACAAAGCTGTTTACAATGTAATTACTGTATTGAGCTCAGATGTGTTGTTCTGAGGAATTCCACTGGAGGGAAATTCCTTCACTGTGGAAGCAATTTGTGAAGTCACCTGTTGATATGCATTCAGTATATGTGATATGATTTAAACAAAGATGAGATGCTACAGATGTCAAAATCACTAATGATAATTAATGTTTAGTACTACAATTTGTATAGTGTGTGTCCTGGAGTATTGCTATTTTTTAGCACTGCAGCAGTGTCATTGGACCAAAGCATATAGTTTTTAGTTTCTGCTCATTAGGATCATTTTTCATGTCTAAGTATACAGGTTGAAAACGACACTGTTACCTTTCACAAGCACAATGCAAAAGGCTTTATTGTGCCACCAGATCACAAAACACACTTTACTGGTCAGAGCATTGTGATATTTTGTTCCAAGTGAATTCTGTGATATGTTATGTTAAAGGGCATACAAAATAAGAGCATCCAGTCATTTTGTGTTAACTAAACAGAGATTTTAAAGCTAACACATTTCATCTCGAATTTACAGAATTTTCCTTCCTGTACTATCACAAAACTTTTCATGACGTATTCAACAAATTGAAGGTTGACTGGGAAACACTAAATAGGGTCACATTATCTGACTCACACAGGCACACATGTATTTTTGTTTTGGCCAAAAGTTGAATGTTTCTTCAAAAGTGGCCAAAATATTTGGTCAGGGACATCTGTGTTGAGTTCCTCCGGAAATTAATGGTGTTGAAATTTTTTTATAAAAGCTGGATATCTAGGTATGTGTAGTGTGTGTGTTATTGACATATCTAAGCTTCTGAGTTATCAGAATATTTCAACACATGCCTTATTTTGTGATGTTGTTTTACATGGACTGATTACAGAAGGGAATTATTTCACTTTGTTCGTACCAAAAAGATTCCAAATTTATCAATAGTGATTTAACTAATTATGTGTACAAATGAAAAATACACCATGTTTTTAACACATGTAGTAGAAATACTTTGTTATATGTTATTATGTTTGTACAACAATGGAAAGACTTGCAGAGAAACACTCAAACTCTGCACTCAAAAGGAAATTTCCATGTATAAAACAGTCTTGTTTAATTAATTGCTGCTTTTAAACCCTCTTGGATTCGTAAAGAGCTACTTTTTTCGTAATGAAGTCATCGATGTGAATGATTTGTTTACGTGGTTTGTTGACAACAAAGCCTCAAACACTGCATTCTAGCTGCATTTACCACTTTTCATTCACACTGAGTGAACACCACTATAAATAGCTGTATTGTGGGGTTTAATCAAGCATAGCTAATCTTTTAAATGTATTTTGTGAAATCCACTCTCACATTTGTCATGTCTCATTTGTGTTCGGATGTTTGAATTGGTACTAGACATTTTTTACCTCAAGAAAAAGGGAAAGTGAAGTGCTTGCAATCTTCCTTATCACAAATATGTTGAACTACAAATTGTGCATATTATTGAATTATTTGAGCCCCCATTTTCCATCTCACCACAAATAGAGAACTTGATTTCTCATATCACATCACATATATTATTCTTATCAAAGTTTAACTATGTTTTTGTTAGATACTAAGTAATCATAAAATCTACCTCAGTGTATTTTTACCAGGGTTCCCCACTAAAATGATGGTACAAGGTATTGAGACATGGTGAATTGTATTGTAGCCCTGCTAAAAATCTAATCAAAAGTAAACAAAATGTCGATCATTATACCCAGATGTCTATTGAAGACTGTTGCCAGCAAAGAATTTTCATCGATTATATTTTCACAGAAATGCCTTTAAAAAAGCAAATTTATACAAAAATTTGGAAAATACATCTATAACATTGTAAGTTAATCCTCTTTCTACCAGGGGTATTTATTTATACACCATAAACAACAGTTGGGTAAACCGGGAATTAGCACATGCCTTTCACATAGATAAGGGGAGATTGTGAAGCATGCTGTTGGCTCAATATGTAGTAGCATGGAAGTATAATGGGTTATACTTCCATGGTAGTAGTCTGGATACCAACTGTGGTACTAAACCACTGTGAGTGGACATTTAATGATAACGATATTGTATAGGAACTAGATTGACTATATATAGGGCCATTCAGTATATGTTTTATTGGTAACCCTGTATCATATAAGTAAATCCTGTGAATGGTTTTATACATTGTATACAGTACTTATTTCGTCTACATTACACTAATTAAAAGTTCTACAGTCATGTTTATTTGATAATTGGCCATATTGCTTGGCAACCCTCTTGTACTTAGCTAGCCAACATAAATGGGAGTGAAGTGTTTACAAAGACCAACATTGTAAGGAATTGTTGATAACACTTTGCTTGGGATATGTAGTTTGGGAGTTTATCATAGACCACATTTGTAATAATGAAGGACGAACTGTTTATATTGAAGACAAAAATCACATTGTAGGTTTAAAGAAAAATGGTTAAATCAAGTGGGCAGTCTTTGTATATAGTTTGGCAGGTTTTGTGCATTTCTCTATATGATATTAAAGTGTATACCCTGTTACATAACTACATTGTATGTACAGACTACCCCAGTACAAGTGTGAGTTTCACTCCGAAGCGACACAAAGTAGTGAAACTAATAAGCTGGATTTGGGACCCATTCACACCGAATTTTTGTACCTGACACAGATCACATACCAAAGTCATCCATTATTAACATAGCCTTCATTTGTTCCAATCATTTAGCAGCAACCCTGAACTTTAACCCAAGAACCCTCCTTATCCTTATCCACTTACATAATCAAATGGAATTTTGTGTCAGACACTAAAAAGACTAGAGTCGACTGAGAGTTGACTCTACTGGCTAAATGAGAACCTCCTAAGAGTCAAAGTGTTTTGTTATGGGTCAGAATGCTTGAGAGAGGGTAGTATGCTCAGCCTCTATGCTTAGCTTATTCCTGTATGATTGTATAAGAGAAATTAGTCTTAAACATGGTCATCATAGTTTCAAGAAAATTTAAAATCTGATATCATCTGGCAAAGTTAGTGGACTTGGAGATCAATTTCCCTGAAAATAAAAATTCTTCAAATCTCTCCAAACTTGGCATAGGAAAGCTTGTTCCTAGTCTTTTGAAATAAAATGTTGTGTCTTATTTTAGAGGAAATCAATACTATTTTACTTTCCCATACAGCTAACATAGTTAGTATTTGATGGCCATTTAAGTTGGATTCTAAAATGGCTTGATTTTGATATCATGGTGACCACTTTTCTTCATTGAGTTTGAATTTGAGTTTTCATGAACAAAAGATCAACAAAAGTGTAAGATTTTTATTTCCGAGGCACAGACTACATGAAGCATAACTTAGCAATATTAGTTTTCTTATCCAAAGTATGATTAATGATGCCATAAGTATTCTTGAAATAACGAGTGTATCGATAGTTTCAAGATTACTGATACAAGTGCCAACATTTAAAAGTGTTTTTGTGTAGGTTTTAGAACTTCCGAGTACAAACATTGGAAACGTGGCAATCGTTAAATGGTTTCTGTACTTTACACCATAATTTCAGTGAGGGATGGAGTAACCCTGGAACTGAGGTAGATTTCACCCACTTATCGGTGCTACCCTTTAACAAAACTGTTCAAAAAAAGTCTTAACGAGGATAGAGTCTCACTTTTGAGATGTACACACGTATTGAGAGTGGTAGATGCACAATTCAAAATATGGACATTCGTGTTGTAAAGTAGTGGCATTATAGTGGCACTTACTGGAAATACCAAATACCAGGGCTTAAGTTGGTCACTATGTAAACTAAACACAGAGACTACATTATTCGGTGATTCTGTCTCCCAAATGATGTTCTAAAAGTTCAGGTATAGACCCTCTGGTTTGGGCATCACCAACATATTGATGATAGAGAGTATTTCAGTTCTTTGGTAGGCAATACATTGTAATATTGTCCTTCCTCTACTGATGTTTTATTGTTTAAATATTCTATCAAAGCAAAGCCAGCAAAAGTATAGAAAGAAATTTTCTAATGAGAAGGAATCAACATCGTAAAGCACAGACCTCTGTGCGGCACTGACACTGTGTGAAACATACCAACTTGATTACTTCAGCAGGAATATATGCTATGGAGAATGAGAAAGACTGTTTTGTATTCATTTAAAATGTACATTTCTCCGTCACTATACGTTTGTGTGTGTCTGTATGTGTGTGTATTAATGTGCAGCTGTGTGTGTGTGGGTGTGTATGTATATGTTTGTTTATATTTGGTGTCATGGTGTTTGGGTAGTTGGGTGGGTGGGTGTGTTTGTAGAGATGTATGTGAGTGTGTGACATTTTGATTACTTGCATCACCTACTTTGTGTCTTCAGAATGTTTGGCAAAAGTGAGAATGGAAAGAAAGACGATCTGTTTATCTGGCTCTGGTTGTCAAATTGTCCCATTGATTTATGGTCCCATATTCTTTCAACTGCTTGGATGTCGTGTGATTTCTTTCGTTTTACTTCAGTAATTCCTTCAAGTGTTTTGGTCATTAGGTCAGTACATTGACTAAAGGTGGGGTTAAATTGTGATTCGTTATTTTTCTGGAAAGTCATTTTAAACTCATAGGTCATTGTATATGCCCCCAGGGTATTGCTTGAAGCTGCAACTGTTACACTAACGTGAACAGAATTGAAAGTGTCATCATAAGGAAGTCAGTATAAATGTGTCTTAATCAACATTGGTCAATTGTCATGCATAGGTCATAGGTCACCAGTTTTGGCATAAATTGAATAGGTACATGTATCCTTAAAGACCCAGCTCAGATACGGATTAAAATGTATGTATGGAAAAATTGACAACGCTATTAAAAAACTTGGACCCGGAACAAATAAGATGAAACTAATATGAGAACCTGGGATTACATCCTTGGTCTTAAGTTAACTATGCATCTGTGATTTGATTCCTGAAAATCTCAATTGGAAATTTTTCAAACATATAGAATAACCAATATATTCTGTTTTTTTATTTTTATATAGAGGGTATGCAAAGAGTCATCTTTTTGATGGTCTAGAGCCTAGGACAGAGTATAAATACAGACTACGTGCATCAAACAATTATGGTAACAGTGAATGGAGTAAACTAGTCACTGTCTCAACAACAAGTAAGTCTTCGTTTTTATCATTGTTTACAGTTTGTGTGTACATGTGTAATTTATCACAGAAAGCAGCAGACATGACAGTGATTGGTGAAATTCTTAATAGTCCTGTACTTCACAGCCAATATCAATGAAGATGACACTGTACACTGTCCTGTACTTCACAGCCAATATCAATGAAGATGACACTGTACACTGTCCTGCACATTCACAGCCAATATCAATGAAGATGACACTGTACACTGTCCTGCACATTCACAGCCAATATCAATGAAGATGACACTGTACACTGTCCTGCACATTCACAGCCAGTACCAATGAAGATAACAGCTACGATATAGAGCTTGTATGTTTTTATCTCTGTTTGTGAGCAGGATATCGTAAATCATGTTATGGTTAAATTAAGATAAAATTTTATGAAAAAAATTGTTCATGAAACAAGGATTAGATTTTGATGGAGATCAACCTCCAATCCTAGAGGGCGCTCTTCTTTAGTCTTTGTTGTGGTAACTGTACTGAGACTGTAACTAAAATACACAGTGTCCCTATCATCATTCTCCTTACATTTGTTGAAAGGGATGAAAAGAATGTCCATAACAGCTGATCTTTCAGGCTGTAGTAAATGGCATGACATATTTTAATAGAGAAAAGATTTCTTTTGTTAAAGGGGAGGTTAGAATTTGGAAGCTTAAGATAATTTCCTTGTCATTTATATAATCATAGATTTTGTGAGGAACCCTGGCAGACTGGGCAATTCAGGCAGATCGTAGGGAAGGATCTTATTGACAGTCATCAACAAAAAATATAACTATAAAAGTGACATTACAGCATTGTATTGCAATTCATTGTTGTCTTTGTTGTCTCTCTGTCACACAGTATGATATAGTCAAAGGTCTTTCACCTATTATTGCATTGTTTCATTAAGTGAAGTGTAATTATCCGTGTTAATTACCAAGACTATAGCTTTACCCTGGAGATAGTTACTTCACTTTGTTCATGGTCATCTATTCCCAAAAGACCTCCAACAGTCAAGACGGAAATGAAAAAGAACACTTTTGAAAGCACTGTGTTACACATAATAGATTTCTGATTAATTGCTTAGATAGATGTCTGTATTGTCCAATACTAAGAACTCTGATTACTAATAGTCAGTGACGTAGGACTTACGTCTGACGTTTTGGTTTTCACTTGCCTTTACAGGGGAACCACTTACTGGGGAATCACTTCACAGGGCATTTGCATATCAAGAAGATACATTCAAAGTTCAACAAATACTAGAAAGCGGTGACGTCCATGTAGATGTACCAGATAAATATGGACTCAGTCCTTTAATGAGTTCATCACAAAAGGGTTATTTGAAGTAAGTTGATTCTGACATCATGGTGAATATTACATTTAAGAGTAATGTGTGAAGTCACAGGTGCTATCCTTCTCATCAAGGATGAAGTAATGAAAAAATAGCTTACACAACTTATAAGTAGTGTTTACGGTAAGGTTTTTGGAACCCTTGTAACAGAGAGAAAAAATTATAAATTCACTAAAAATAGCATAGATTACATATCTTGTGTCATAATTTTGGTGGGGTTTCCTAGAAAAATACCTTAAGAACTGACTACGTGTAGATTTTATGTAACTTTTAACTTTTAACTGTTCTTGATAAAAACACTGACAAATGTTTTCAAATTTGTTGATAGTCAACAACCAAACTAGAAAATCATTCATTTGGTCACAAATCTAGAAAAAAAAATGAAATGGAATACTGTATAATACTTGACTGTAGTCTTGTATGGCCAGACAGCAGACTACAATTAATAAGCTCTGAATATATCCTCCATGAAACAAAACAAACAAAAGCTATTACAGTATGTCCCATCACGGAAATCAGGGGTTCTAGGAACTGTGTGCTCAGATCACACAATTTTTATCCTCTGTGTTTTGGTACCTAACACTGTCCTTCTTTCCTACAGTATTGCTGAGTTGCTGATAGAGTATGGAGCTGACATAAATCTACAAAATGACAGTGGTAAAAATGCTTTGATGCTGTCATGTTTTGCTGGTCATCTAGAGATCGTTAAGCTGCTAAGAAGTCATGGAGCTGAATGGGATAGCCGGGATAAGGGGGGTTCCACCCCTATGCACTGGGCAGTCGATAGCAGTAATACAAGACTACTCAAATGGATTATAGATGACGGTTGCCCTGTAAGTAGTATCTTATATGAACCATTGGATGTGACACCCCTATCTAGTACAATTTTGATGGTGTATATTTCATGAGTTAATTTGTTCTGTGAGTAAAATCCAGACTATAAAAGACAGTTGTGGGATCCGCCACACAACAGATATCTTTATCCAGTAAGAGCAATGAGATGTCCATTGTACATCACTGATTCAGAAGTGGATGAAAGTTTATATTTTCCAGTAGTAGTAATAGTTGCATCGTAGATCAAAAGATTTGTTTCTGTGGAATATTTATTCCTCTCCATCCCTCTACATTTGGTCTGAGACACTGCAACAGTGTGATTGCTGCTATCAGGATGACAGCAGTTCAGTGAATGAAAAGAGCTCCCTCTATAGTCATAGTCATGTATATTCAAGGGACATTGCTTGCACTCAATGGCTATGGAATCCCACTTTGGGAATATTTTAAATTTGTTTTAGATTCCTGGTAATTCTGATGGCAAACTCCAGTTGAATCAATACATACACTATACTCTGACTATTAGTGGGTAATTTTAGGTTACATTTATTAACTTAACCGGTGGGTTTTTTTTCAATGAATTCCTTTTGTAGGCTGATATTCGTGATAAACATTCTGGTTGGACACCATTGATGAGAGCATGTACACTTGGTGGTAATCCAGATGTGGCAAGAGTTTTGATCAATGCTGGAGCACAAGTTAATACGAGAGACCATGATGGTAAAACTCCTCTCATGGTAAGTATATACTCTCTTTGCTTTCACACTGAAAACAAGTTTTGTACTGCATTGAGAGAGAGAGAGAGAGAGAGAGAGAGAGAGAGAGAGAGAGAGAGAGAGAGAGAGAGAGAGAGAGAGAGAGAGAGAGAGAGAGAGAGAGAGAGAGAGAGGGGAGGGAGGGAGGGAGGGAGGGAGGGAGGGAGGGGAGGGAGGAGAGAGAGAGAGAGAGAGAGAGAGAGAGAGAGAGAGAGAGAGAGAGAGAGAGAGAGAGATGTAGAGAGATGTTTCTGTTGCTACCTCTGAAATTGGTACCAGATACTTTGAATATTTTTGCTTCCAAACCACAATGAAACTTGTATCAATGAGATCATGTAACCCTTTTCTATTCATTCAGATTGCATCATTAAATGGTCACTTGTCACTGGTTCAACTTCTTATACAGAAGGGTGCAGACATACATGTCAAAAACGAATTTGGGAAAACAGCTGTGGACTTTGCAGGTTCCTTTGACCGGAGAAGAGTTTCTAAATTCTTTGAAGACGTCCTTGCAAAGAACAAGGTAAAGAAGAAAGCATCATGAAAAAACAGGACTATGAATTCAGATCCCAGTGCTCTTGTGAGACTTGTTGCATAAAGTACTTAACATCTTCAGTACCAAGTATTTTCCCACCAAAAGTTTATGAACAGAATTACCTCCAAAATTGGTTGAACAAAAATTATTTTGCATCGAAAATTTTTTGGCAATTCATAACTTTTTTCAGAGCAGAATAATTGATACGCTCTAAGGTATGTCTTGATATAATGCTCACATGCATTGGCCAAACCTTTGTTTGTGAGTGCTGGCTGATATGTGTAACATGACATATCGTATCTTACAGATTGAATAATGGATGATTTTTTTTTCTTTGATGAACAGATGCCAAAAAAATTGTTCCAGAAGTTATTATATGTATAAAGACTTTAACAAATAAACTATTGAATTTTTGTTCTCTGTATGAGAGAGTTAAGGGGTTCAGCAACTACATCACCTTGGTAACTGATTTTCCATCACGTCTCATGAGGGCGCTATACTTTGGTCGTTCACCCTTTCAATGCTATTCATGTTGTATCGTACTTTCAATAATAAAGTATTGTAACATTTTATCAGTTCAAACATTGCTTTTTTTTCCCTTAAAAGGTATTAATATTTTGAGTTGAGTTCATAAACACGAAATATCAATAATTTGTATGAATCACTGCCTTTATGAATGGCATTGAAAGGTTCCCAAATATTTTATCTTAAACGGTAATGTCCATTTAGTTGACATGACATTTAACCATTAACTTTGTCTGTTAGTCATTTAACAAAACTTGAAGGTCAGTGAAAAGTTTAGATGCAATGAAACTTTCCCGTCCATTTAGTATTTACTGTAGTAGTTCAACTGTATATGGAGAATCTTATTGGCTGATTATAATCACATGATTTAGAAAAGTCACTTTATTGGCTGGTTGTAATCACATGATTTAGAAAAGTCACCTTATTGGCTGGTTGTAATCACATGATTTAGAAAAGTCATCTTATTGGCTGGTATTAATCACATGCTTTAGAAAAGTCACCTTATTGGTTGGGTGTAATGAAATAATTTACCTGATTGGCTATCACCCTTTGTATCTCTCAAAACAACAACTCTCTTCAACCAATTGCTGTACCTGTGTACTTTCTAATTTCACCCCCACCCCCACCCCCCAGAATCTGTTCAAACTTGGATGATCAGGGTCATGTGATCAGAATATTGATATCTTTTTAATAGGGCAATCAAAACAAATAGTCATGTCTTCTTTCATTTTTTAATACTAGCCAGTAAGTAATACAAATTCTAGTTTGTTCTCACTGCAAACTGTTACGGTTTTCATATAAATAATGTTTCAATCTGTGTATGATAACCAAAATAGTTATTAATTATTAATATCATACTTGTAAATCATTCATGTATATATGAATATTTGAAGAAATATATAATATTGTGCAAAAAACATGTTTTGAAAAAAACTGTTGCTTGTTGTGCTCTTTCATATTCAGTACATTCAGTGGTTGCTGCTTCCATGTCCTCCCATGGTGCAATGCTCACAGCAGTCATTCCAGATGGTTGTCAATGTACTGTTGCATTGTGGGAAAGCATGAGTGGTCAACTATACATAGGACAGAATGTTTATTATTCGTATTACAATCGATCACATTTTTTTCATGCTGAAAATAATAATTACAACTTTCACATATTTCATTGTTAAACGTCACTTGTAGATTTCTGATTTCTCCTGAAAAGAAAAAAATGACAATGGCGTGATTGCTTTTATGCGTTTTGTTTCAAAAAGTGACATCTGTATGTAATGATGCTGATAGAATCTCATCAAGAATTCAAGGATAGTTTAACTGCCGTGTGTTATTTGTTCGGACATGAACAAGATTCATGTGATGTTTGTCAATGAACAAAGAATCTTTCTTCAAAACAGTAACTTGTGTGACAAGTTGTCATTAATGGTTGTATATAAAGGAGTGTTAATAGGTAATACAGTCCCTCACAATAAGTAAAATCACCACCGTTTTGAATGAAAATTCTCTAATGATGGCATGTAGGTCCATAAATGTAATACATTGTACTTCACACTAAACGAAAAGTCATATTTGACCATATCTTTCCACCGGGGTAAATCTTGGGTAGAGGATGTGTAAATGTGGTGAGTATGAGACGAAGTTCCACCTTTCATTTAATTTACCCCCAGTGATCTCTCACCTGGGGGTTGTAGACAGTCAAAAGTGGTACTGCGTCTTGTACTACCCTTGGACAATAGTGGTTAGGTTGGTCTCACCTAGGGTAAAGGTTGGGTAAAGGTGGGTAAATTTGACTGTTCGTATAGTGTCAATGCCTGGTCTTTAAAGTTATTCTCATGAGTGACAATTGAACATTTGACAGTGACACAGTACAAGAAACAAAATCTTGACAGAATTTGCTATCAATAAATTCCAGATGTATGAAGATTTCAAGACTGTGATATGCAATATGAAAGCATAATATAAGCAAATGGGACTGATGCCATGCAATATGTTTAATTATTATCATTTTCATCAACTCTCATGTTTGTATAAAGTCATATTTTGTTTTGAAAGGGACACAACCTGAGTTTTAATGTTTTTGGGATGTAATGTTATCTGCATATTAAAAGGTACTCACAGTATTCTACTTGTGTATACTTAACCATCACTTGACTGAACTTAAACTTGGTATCAAGATATATCACTTACAAAAGATCCAATGACAAAATTTGTATGTATTAAAAAATGTACAGGACCTCCCTACTATGCAGTCAACACTTCTAACAATACCAGAACACAAATTTTAATGGCATAGAAAGTATGCATTGACATTAACATTCTAATAGTTGAAGTTATTTGTAAGTTTTTTCACTTGAGTAAAAAGCTTCTAAACTCAGCTTGTGCCACTTGAATTCTAGCACTATTAAGTTTTTTAAAGATCTGTAGATTTGAAGCAGTCTGCTACTAATAGATATATCAGTACATATGCAGAATTATCAATTCCTGCCAGCTGTTTCCATAACATATATTTTATTAGACTTTTTAATGAGACAGTATGGGTATATTTCATCGTAAGTTTTTAGAGAAAAAAACTACCTTGAAACTGTATGGCATGAGACAGTATCTGTATTTCTTTCCATTTATTGATTTGCATGTTTTACACAAAGATATCGACTTCTTAGTTAATACAAAGGGTAACATGTATTTATATACTACATGTACATATATATCACATCATATACAACTAGTCAGTTTGTATTATTTAAACTGAAAATGTTAAATATTTGCTTGTTATTTGAAAATTACACATCCCAATGTGTTTACATCATCAGTTGTGTTGTTTCAGAGTTGTGCATCAAGAATGTTTCATTTTATATTAAACCATGCACTTATTCCTCAGATTTTCATAGACTTGGCCTGCATGGTAAAGTGTATAATTCTTATAAATCTTTTAATTTATTCAGGTAAGAAATACATGTTCAGACTCTTGAAGTAACAAGAATCCTTTTGAAATGTTGAATAATTTCACAGCATGTGTTCAAATGTAGACTCCTGAATTTGTTGCTTTCATTGCGACACCACTGTGTGTCGTTATCAGCTACAGGTATTCAGTTGTTTTGCTGGAAGGCAATAAATGATTCATCCATTGCAATGTAGATAATTCAATTGCATTAAAACTCTGAATTCAGCACTTTATTCATTGACTGTGGCTGCTTTGTTGTTGAAGTTGTTTTAATGTTGACTGACTGAATGGTAGTAAGTTGTACAACTGCCGACATCAGACCATGGACAAACAGAACATGTTACAAACTAGGAAAGCAAACAAATGAATTGGATTAATAACACTTGGCACAGCAGGTTGGATAAGAACAGTTTTATGGTCTCTTTATGTGTGCATGAAATGCCAGGGAAACTTTTAATTTGTTTGTGAATGTGAACTATTATGTAAAGAGGCCATACAGCAGTTCTTATCAAATGATGGAATGTAACATAAGTCCAACAATGAGGCTGTGTCAAGTGTTATTAATCCAATTCAATTGTCTACTTTCCCTGTTTGTAATGGGTTCTGTTTGTGCATGGTCCGATGTTGGCAATTATAAAATAACTTGAGTGATCCAGAAATGATGAGATCTTTGTCAAATATGTTACAAAAGCGATGTCCTTGCTGGATGTATGAGAGATGTTTTGATTTATCAAAGTTTTCTAATTCTGTCATCGAGACAACATTTATAGGATTTTACTGGCTTTTCATGTATTACCACCAACCAACCCCCGACACACACACACACACACACACACACACACACACACACACACACACACACACACATTTGATTTGTGACATTCAACAACAAATTGTCCAAAAGTAAAAATAGAAAGTATGTAGTAAGAGTTTAATTGAAGTTTGAGGGAGCCAAGTAGGAGTGGGTGCAGGAGATTTTTGGGATTCAAGGACTAAATCAATGCTTTCAGGAGCTATTTTAACAGAGTCGAGGTAGGTATAATACGAGGTAAAATTTGAATCAGAATACATGGGAGCAGTGTTGGAATGGGTACAAGAAGGAGGTTCCCCCTTCCCATCCCAAGAACTAGTAATTTAAGGACTAAAAGAGTGCTATCTGGTGTTATTTTAACATGTGAAGGTGATAACAATACCCTCTCGACTCCTGATCACAATCAATTTGAATTCATGGAGATATAGAGAAATTCCCATACTATCATTATACTTTTGAGATTTTTTTTTTCAAATACGAACGCATTTACAAATATTTCATAGTCTGATTAATTTTGAATAAATAAACACAAAAATCGTCTCAAATTATACAGAGAATATTTGTTCCTTGCATATTTATCATTACTGGCTCAGAAATGAACGTTATACTCAAGTCCCGAGACAACAACAAAGCTTCTAATCCTCCTATTAACCTGAGAACAATGCCCGTTCCTGATCTGTTCCTTCTTTGTCTCTGTTGCTAACTGATACCCATAATTTTCTGTCAGAAATGAACGTTACGCCAGCCCATGAAAGACGAGGATAAATATAAGGTTAACTGTAGATGGTAGTATACCTCTTCAATTTCTTCACAAAGGTCAAAAAACATGAAATTGCGACTGTTTGCAAAACGACTTATTGCATAATAGTTGAAAAATGGCAATTTTCTTTCATTGGCAGTTATAAAACGTGTCAATGGCCTAGACAAACCATATTTTAAAAGACTTATAATAGAGAACATGAATTTTTGAGTAGATTATACATAATTTAGGATAAATATATGAAAAAAATCATTAAAATATATGGAAAATCCAATACTTTCTTTATACTTTCAAAACTTCTTTCAAATCCGAACGCATTTAAAATAATTTTCATGGTCTGATTAATGTTAAATATATAAACACAAAAATCGTGTCAAGTAATACAGAATATTTGTTGCTTGAACATGTATTTGCTCTTCGGCAACCATCTGTCTTTGCTTGCCACAGCAACATTTGGTTTATTTTCCCCTTTAATAATCACACACAGGTATATGTATATCTATAATAATAATAATCTTTATTTCAAAACCAGCCTTGGAGTATTACGTAACTAAGAAAAAATGGTTTACATTTAGAGGGCTTGAATTCAAGAAAATAAATCACAGAACACATATATGTACGTTTACTTGTCATATGCACTTTAGTCATTATTTGGGTTGGCTTGACTTAGCTGGTCCATTTTTTGGGGTTGCAAAAAAAATATAATTGGCTAGATTCCTAATTAAAATAATTGAGTTTGCAAGAGAAACACAAATGTGTAATATGAAGGTGTATTATAAAAGTAACAAGGTAAATATTGAATTCTGACATGGTAATGACCGTAAACGAAGCCATTTTATGTCCGAATTAGTCTAAAAGAACGATCATTGACAAATATATTAAAAAGAAGGGAGATAAGACACTACCTTGCTTAATTTCAAGTTCATCAATTTTGAGCATCTACAGATTAAGTATCTGTTGTTTTTAAATTGAGTTTTGCACGTCAACAGGTTAAGTTTTCATTGTTTCAAATTAAGTTTTGCACATCAACAGTTAAGTTTATGTTGAGTTTTGCACATTAAGAGTTTCATTTTGCATTGTTCCAAATTAAAGTTTATGTATGAAAAAAAAAGTTTTGTTGTCGAAATTAAAGTTTTTTGATGAAAATTTTGTAAGTTTTGTGCTGAAAATTATACTTTCTGTGTTGCAAATTTGTGTTTTGTTGTGTCACTTGTGGGCCACCATAGAATGAATATATCCACATATATAAGAAGAAAAGCTGTTTTCATGATGTTGTATCTTGCCATTTACCAGAAACCTGGAATGACAACATTCCTCAATAATGGCCTTCTCATTGATTCTGCAGCAATTGTAGCAAGATCATCCCAGGCTTCAGGTTTAAAGGTTGCCATTATGTTATTTGTAGGGTTGGCAGGGTCAAGCAAGATAGGTCTGTAATAGAAAAAAATATTATTTTTTTTACACCTTTACAGTTTTTTCATGTACCTTTACTGTTGTCTTCATTTTTTCAAAATCTAAATTTGAAATATGTTCAAAAGTTTCCAACAAAAGTGAAATTCATCAATCAACAGTGCAACGAAATATCAGAGTCTTCCAAAAGTTTGACAACTGACAGTCACCTCCACGGTTGAATGAGGCCATAACCCTTAAAAAGGTCATGTTTAAATTTTGTATTTATCTCAAGTTCATACATCATGCATAAGTGTCAGTAAATGTGAATAGTCTTTTCAAACCTATTCATTGTAACTATTCATCTATATCTATTGAATATCAATTTTATTTCTTCACCATGAAAGATGTCAATCATCACATTACAAAATTTGCATACCTTTGAAGCAATGGAAGGAACACAATGCAAAATGCAAAATTCAGGAAATTGCCTCAGAAATACAGATTTTAATTTGTTGCATTTCCATATTGGAATACAAAAACTGAGAACAGAATTTTCTGAATATATTTATTTACCTTTCTGTTTCCCATCTAGCCTGATCTGCAATTTCTGGACTGTAATAGTCATACCATTCCACATCAAGATGTTTGTAATTCACCAGTTGTCTCAACACAGCTTTAAATGCACCAGCCAAATTAATACGTCGTGGTTTTACTGCTTCCTCCCAAACATGGATGGTGATCAGTTCCATTGAGTAGGAATTAGGATATCTTAAGGTGGCTTTTTTCTTCTTCTTCTCTACTTCTGTTTTTCTCCAGTACTTCACCAGTCGAATCAAAGTCTTGGCTCTCGTTGGCTGCTTCCTAACAAATTCCAGTTGTAGTTGGCAAAGTGGGACAGAATAATAATTAACCTGTCTTCTGGATAAACCAAACATTGTCTGATATGTTTCTTCAATCTTGTCTGCAATATGAGGATTAGTAATATAAGTTTCAGATTTTATTACGGGTACATACAGTTTTCAAGAGCAATTATTTGTAGGACATTTGTACTTCATTATTAAAAAAATCGAACCACAGGGGCCTGGATTAAATATGTTTATAAATGTTTCACTGTTGTCTGTTGACATCTGTCTGTTTGTTTGTTTGTTTGTTTGTTTGCTTGTGTAGACATAACCTATTAATCCTGGCTCCCTGTGGGTGGGTGGGTGGGTGGGTGGGTGGATGGATAGCGGACTGCCATGGATGGATGGATGGATGGATCTAAACAGACTAACCATTTGATGGGTTCTGACCAAGTACTTCGAAAGTTGGTAGAAGATCAACTGCCATGGATACACCATCTTTGTACATCTCAAACGTCGCAGAATGATGACTATAGTCTTGCCCAAATAAACCTCCCAAATCTTCCAAATTCACACCTTCCCTCTGCATTGCAAATGTCATCGTGTAGTAGTAATAGTCCCAGCTAACGTTCATAACCCAGTCCTTAGCTTTTAACTGTGTAGCAAGAGTCTTCATTACTTCTGGACCTCTGGCTATTCTATCATCTACATCACTGAAGTCATTCAGTACTAATACGGAATCCAGATCTGCGTGACCTCTGACCTGAGTGCCCTTACCAAACGAACCCGAATGGAAAAAAATATATGTGAGACTAAGAACACGTCTACTGGATATGATATGATATTCATGCAAGGATATACACACTGAATTGACTAAACAACAGTTGCAAGCTAAGATTGGCATTTGCTCTTTTGATGGTGGCATTTGTCAGTCTTTGTACATGGAACTGATATATGCAATGACCAAAACCAACACTTATGATATTCTATAAGTTCATATTATATAGTTTTTTTAATAGTATTATCGTTTTTTGTTTGCTTTTTGTTGTTGTTTTCTGTACAAAGAAAAATTAAATATGAAACATACTTGGAGCACAGCACTTTTTAAAAAAAAATTTAACACACCTTTACAACACGATTAACTGAATAATGTGTCTCCTGGTGTAGAAATCTAACAAGTTTATCCACCAATTCCTTTGCTGTACGATTGTAATCATCAGTGGGTTGAATATGTTCCACATCAAAAGATTCCAAGGTAGATGGGTCTTGTTCTAGAAGATCTATACATGAAAAAAGGAATTTTTATCAATAATGATTAAAGTATGAGTGTATATTTCATGCTATAACATCTCATACCTTAGTTTTTCCCTTCCGTAAAGGTTATGTTATGCTTTTTTCTGTGTCTGTCTGTCTCTCTGTGCATGTGTGTACATCTGTTGTGGACACAATATCTCAAACACTTCTCTATCAACAGTGAAACTTGCTACAATTCTTCCATATGGTATTGTCAAGAACTGATTAGGTTCTGGTAAACATCCAATGAATATTAATGAGTCATTTGCATAAGTAATGACTTTCAGTAACATTAGGCTATTAGGCTATATCTTTATACAATGCAAGATTCAAATTCAATATAATTTGGTACATACAGTAATGATAACAAAATACATGTGTCCTATAATGTAGCTTTTAGTTGTAATGGGTCATTTGCATAATTAATGATTTTCAGTAATCAGGCTTTATCTTAAAAAGTCACACTTCAAATTCAATATAATTTGGTACATATTATTAATCACAAATATTCTGAAAAAGATTGTTGATGTTGCTTTTAGTTCTAATGAGTCACTTGCAGTTAATAATTTACAGTAATTATATTTTTACAAAGGCACACTTCAAATTCAATATAATTTGGTTTAAGTGTTAATATGGATATCACAAATTGTAAGAATATATACCCAATAATAAATACCCAATCCTCATCCACATGGCCACTTTAATCCGATTGTTGTGCCATTATGTGGTATATGTATCAGATCTCTTTCGTTTTATCCAGTCTACAAGCTACTTTCGTTTTGTTGGGCATCCAAACTTATACAATATGTAAGGGATGTAATGGCAGGTCTATCAGCATGAACGAACAACGCAGTTATTTTACATGTAAGAGCTGGTAAAGAATTATACTATGCCAGTATATTGATGGCACAACTGATATACCATCCCCAGGGGAGGTTTATTGCTAAAATAACCCTGATATCATGAACTATGCACAATGTATTAGTTTGCCAGTGACAGTCATAAATCTGTGATACATAAAACACAGTGTACTAACCTGGTACAGTCAAGGAGGCACCCATAATGATTTCAGTCCAATGGCAGGATGTTGTGCAATTTTAAGTGGTACTGGTGTAAATGTTGAAGCAGTTTTCTAAAAAATACCATCCAGTGATGGGGGTTATCAGTGTGTTTTATCTTTCGATATTAACTCTATTGGATGTAAAAATAGCTCTGTCAAATTTCTACGAAAGCCATAGTTATATTTATTCTGTACTACACCCTAGACCTCGGACAAAGTGAGTCCATTATTAATAATTACAAATGTATGACACACTGAACTGTGTCTACTTGACCTCAACCACAGGCATTTGAACCCATATCTATGAAAATATGAATAAAATAGAATAACGTACACCTACTGTGTCATTGTCTAACTTTGAATGTAATAGAAGAGCATATATCTTCAGTATAACTATCCTATCAACTACTATACTACTACCACAGTGTATATAATATATATATTATTCATATTTTCATAGATATCGGTTCAAGTGCCTGTGACCTCAACCGGTTGTTATCATGACATGGCTCATATTTATAGGCTGCGGTCGGAATCTGCAGGGGGCAGGGGGGGGGGATTATTTAGGAAAACAATTCGCAACCCCCCCCCCCCCCCCCCCCCCCCCCCCCCCGCGGTCTCAAAACTTTTCAATAATTTCAGGTCATGTGATGACACAGAGACAAGTGCTCGTGAAGGGTTTCCGTATATGTAGCACGCCCTCACGTGGCCATAATCTGATCTAATCTATGCCAAAATAAAAAAAAAATTAAAAAAAGGGTTCGTAAACTTTAATAGATCGTAAACTTTAATAGATTTCAAGGTGGCTGCGTCCAAGGGCCCATGCTCGAGTTTGGGAATGTACGAATTCTCCCAGGATATATAACAATTACTCTACGCCGTGAATTTTGAGATATTCTACATGGCCTTCCATGTATAAGATTTTTAAAAAAACGTATGCTGGAGTCTTAAGCCTAACAAAAAAAAATTGTGTGGTTCCGATTATTCTCAAATTTAGAATAGGTGGGGTAGGTAGATTTTTTACTTTAATATATACATACATACATATATATATATATATATATTCATAAGTGAGTGTCGAGTTCAGATAGTTGTGTTTTACATTGTTGGTTTCTTCTCATCAGATGTACAGCCATTAAAGATTGAAAGAACAGTTTTATAAAATATTGTTGATGTCAGTTTCCACATTCACTATTTCTTCCGAGATTTCACAGTTTTCGCGATTTTATTATGTTTTTCTTGAGTACGTAAAAAAAAAAATTAGGGTTGGCATGAAAAACGAAGTGGGGGTCGGGTAACCATACATTTTTTTTTCTTAGGCCTTATGTTGTAGAAAAAAGAAAGGAGCAAAAAATGAATTACTATTTTATGGTGATTACTTACTTATAGATATAACCATTTTTGTAATGCTATAGCTAAGTGACCTAATGTCATTTTACT